>NW_027111267.1:466567-472763 GCF_000696795.3 Halyomorpha halys | reverse complement strand
AAGGTCTGTTCCAACGATCACGCATTTTACAGCCTGTCAGAAGTAGTTTTTGAAACTAAGAATCCGACATCGACTACAAAAAACATCGATGTTTTTCAACATCGATGTTTTTTTAAACCATTTCTGTAACATAAAGACTGTTGGATGCGTGAATGCGTGATCTTTGGAACAGACCTTATGTTTCTGAAATAGTTGTTCAAAAACATCGATGTATTCTGGGTAATGTATTGTAAGCAAAATTATTTTGATATTGAACACTGATATTTCAAAACATTGATGTGTTTTTTATCAATGTTACAAAAACCACTTCCTACTGGCCGGACTATTGGACTGTTGGAACAGACCTTGAGTTACTGAAATGGTTGTTCAAAAACATCGATGATTAGAAAACATCGGTCTTAAAACATCGACATCAATGTCGCATCCCTACCTGATGGATGATTTGATTTGTGACAAAGTAAGGAGCATTAAGGATTTTACGAAGGATTTTGGACTGTAAGGATTGGATTCGAGAGGAATTAGATGGTTTAGTGGAGCCCCATAGCTCAACTCCGTAAGTTCAAACTTAAATTAAAAAAAATATAAAACTTGGGGATTTTAATGGTGGGCTATACACGAGAAATGGCATAGATGTTATAATTACTTTGTTTGTATCTAGGACTGTTGTGATTGGAAAATTGGAATGACTGCATCGAGTGCATATCGTACTCGAGCAAGAGACCAGCCATTGTCCATGGAGACTTACATAAGGACGACAAGAAGGAGGGATCCGAGGAGAGGGGAGTGGTCACGAAGAAAACCGACTTCAGTCAGAGTCCATCTTCGCCCGAAGGCACACTCGCCTTGCGTCTGAGGCTACCTAATGGTCCAAACAGCCAATTTTTACGAAACTGTGAGTAAATAATACATAATTATCACAATAATATATAAATTATCATATATTATATAGTGGGTGATATGTCTTATCAAGTGGAAGATTGTGGTGAACATGTGCGCACATCATGGACTACAGTGATTTTTATTGTTTTATTTTCGTATTTACGCCATCATAATGGAATATATGCTGCCTTGATGTATAAATAATAAGTTTACATAAATTATAAGAAATTATTTCAAAATATTACAAACAATTAGGTAATTATATCATATGAATATAATATATTTATTTAAAATTTACTGCGTAAATGAAATTTTATATAACGGTGCTTATTTTTATTATTACTGAATACAGCTATCCATATTTTATTTGGATTAAACTATCGCGCATGCGCAGTTAAATTCTAAGACCTTTTAGAAGGATATTAATTTTTAAAAAAAGTTTTTTTATTTCATTATTCATTTCAATAAAATACGAAAAAATTTTATTTGAAAATTTCTAGAATAAAACGAAACTGAGCTTCTATTTTTTAAACGAAAGATGGCGCTCTTGTTCCATGTTTCAGAATGTAAAATAATTATTTTTTTTTAATTTATAACTGTATACATATTTTTAATTATTTATTTATTTACTCTTTGTGATTATAATTTAAGGTGATAAAATTTATTCATAAGTTTCATAATATTCTAATTTATTTTAATTGTTTCATACCATGCTGTCATGATAGAATACTGATGTGTTAAATTATAATTAACATATTTGGGAATAAGATTTAGAATGAGGTTTTTTTATTTACAAGTTTAAATACACTCTTTTATTAATAAAAATTATTTTTAGTTAAAAATTATATTTACGATATCTTACAATTTTATATTTTATATTATGAATATGGTTAATATGAGTCGATTTTTTTAAAATTAATTGATAAGTTTTATTATATGTTTTAACAAAAACTTATGTTTAAAGTTAATAAAGTTACCAAGAAATTAATTATCATTGGATTTAGTTATCAATGGATTGATACTGCGATACTTTAGTTGGGTATTCGTCAAATTTTTTAAAGTAAATAAATGGGATATAAATATATAAATAAACATTTATTCACAATAATCAGAGTTTTTTTTTAAATGAATTTGAAGTTCAATGAAGTTTTCTTCTTAATGACTTTTTTTTTTTCAATGAAATTCCCTTATTACTCAATTATTTTTATTTATATATTCCGTACTACGTTTCGGGCAAACTTTTCAATAACCTCCCCCTCTACAAATTTTGACAGTAGCTAAATTTTATAAAACTTTACATGAATTGTTAGTTTTTAATTATTCGAAATTTTATCAACATTGTACATTGATAATTCATTGTTTTCTTTTCCATAAGTCATTATAAATTCAAGAATATTTAAAAATATCAGTACTCACAAATGATTATTAGCGGAATATTTTAGTGATGAACATGATGTCATAGCTTTGGGATGATTTTGAAGAGAATTACAAAGGAATAATTATGACGTTTTGGTCTCAGAGCTCAGTCCTTCTCCATGGCTACAACAAAGATCTGAAAGTAAAATAATGGCCCATAAATGAGTCAATTAGGAGTCTATATAATTTATATTTATGTAATAGAAAGCCCTTATTTTTTCTAGCTCAAGAAAAGTAGGAAAGGCAAAAATGGGAACGCCGAGAATTATTTCGTGGGTCCTCCAAATAATAGTCAACTGACCCGAGCTGGTTTCAAACCTGTGCCACTGGATATACGAGAGTTCTAAGTCATAACACGCTCGGTAATAACGTCCTAGATTTAATTTTAAAGGAGGGGGGAGACGATGAGGATATCAATAATAAAATAAATATATTGATACTTTTTAATTTTTATACACATAGTTCCTTTTCAGCGCCGACCATTTTTAGTAGTATTTATCTATAAAGTAATATAGGAAGAATGATATGTGGAATAATGTTATCGTCCTGTGCCAGAAGGATACAAAGGATATCTCAATAATTAACACTGCAATAACAAATGATACAGTTTAAACCGATTTAAAACTATTTTGACCTAGGTATTTATTTATATCATTTCAGCTACTTAACCACTGATTCAAATACTTAAATTTTGAATTTTTATGAGTTTAAAAAATAATGAAACGATAAATTTTAAATTAATAAAAAAAATATAATTACATTTGGCAACTAAGTAATCACACCTAGACATTTTACCGTTTCAGTGCCATAAAAAGTTATAATAGGTTACTTTCAGGTTGTTCAACATATACATAACCTATATATGTATCAATAATGAATATAGATTATTTTTGTCTATGTACTTTTTATTTAATATATAGTCCTTAAGTTTTCCAACTCGAGAAAGGCAGAAAAGACGGGTTATTCTGCAGGTTACAAATCTATTTTATATATAAAATATTTCGTGGGTCCACCTCGAAAATTAGCATATTAAAAAATAAATTAATATTTAAATTAGCAATTTTATGGAAACATTTTATTGTTACACACGAGCATTGTAATTATTTTATTTATTTTTTGTTGGGAGGAGGTCAATACAAGGCCAAGACGAATTATATTTAAAAATCAAGAAAATTTCCTTCTTTACATGTTTAAATTTTTGAATGGATATGGTCTGGGTGGTGGTTAAATAATAAAAAAAAATAAAATAACTATTTTTTTCTGTCTTTATTCGACCACCTCCCAGACCGTATCTTTTCAGAAAATTAAATAAAAATTTTAGAACAATTTTTTAGTTCTGCTTGCTTATAACTTGTTTTTTTACATTTCTAGATATACCACTCGAACATTTTTCCATAATTAATTATATATGCTTAACCAATAATTTTCCAATACGTTTAATTATTTTTAATGTTTGTTACTTTTAAAATATCAAAAAAAAAAAAATTAACTATTACGTTGTCTGTATCTGTTGAAGACGCCAATTTTTCCAGAAAATAAATTCTATAAGGGACTCAATATCTTCTAGCTATATGAGCTAACTCCAGTTAGTTAAAGACGGCCCTGATTTTAACAAGCTTGGGTGCTATCTTAATTTCATGTTAAAGAAAATATCGAATGAGCTAAGAAGTAGAGGATGACCTTGTACGGATTGCTCAAGAGGTGATCTTTTCTAACCAGCCGTTAAAGTCTCCAGTGGGGCTCAAGGCGTTTTGCGTTCGGACCCGCCCAGCCCCTGACTGACCTATTCCTTTGTATACACTTGTCAATGCCGACCAGTATAATGCATGATATCTATTTTTTTTTCTTGTTACTCACGAGTATTGTAATTATTTTAAACTCAGTAGTATTTTATTTTTCTTTATCTTTTTATTTTATTTTATTTTTTGAAGGGAAAAGCCAATATTAATTGAGAACTGAAATAATTATAACTAAAACTATAACCAGCACACCAAAGATCTCTCATCAAAACATAAATATGTTTATAGAACAAGTATTGTTAGGATGTATAGATTTAAAAACTAATAAATTAAAAAACAACGATGAAAAATTATAAATAGCTAGCTGCCCCGGCAACTCTTAGCAATTGCTATATGTGATTAATATATACATATATATATAATGATCAAAATTGATAGTTAGATATAAACTATTGTATTTAGTTAAAATTAAACATTTATTTATTATTATTTACTTGAAAAATTGGCGTCTTCAACAGAAATAAACAGCGTAATAGTTAAAATAATTGTTTTTTATTTGATATTTTAAAAGTAACAAACATTGAAAAATAATTAAACATATTGGAAAATTATTGGTTAAACATATATACTTAATTATGGGAAAATATCCGTGGTGGCACATCAAGAAATGTAAAAAAACAAGTTAAAAGTTAGAGGAATTAAAAAATTGTTCTGGAACTTTTTATTTAATATTTTGATGGATATGGTCTGAATGGTGGTCAAATAAAGACAGAATAAAAAATAGTTATTTATTTGGTTTTCTGTCTTTACTTGACCACTACTCAGATTATATATATATATCATTATATATATTATATAAATTATAATTATAATCTGTATAATTTATTATTATTTATATGATTATTAATTATAGAATTATTTATGATTATTATTATTATTATTATTTGTATAGTTAATTATTATTATTTATATCTCTTTAATATATAAAAAAGTTCTCAGTAATCACCGTGTAATATTTTATTTTACATGTGATCACCTTGTAATATTTTATTTTACGTATGATCACCGTGTAATATTTTATTTTACATATGATCAAGGTGTTATATTTTATTTATCCATATCCCTTCAAAAATTTTCTTGATTTTTAAATAGAATTCGTCTCGGCCTTGCATTGACTTCATCCCAACGAAAAATAAAAAAATTAAATAATTCTGGGTTTAAAAGAATTACAATACTCGTGTGTAACAATAAAATGTTTCCTTAAAATTTCTAATTTATTTTTTAATATCCTATTTTTCGAGGTGGACCCACGAAATATTTTATATATAAAATAGTTTGGTAACCTGCAGAATAACCCGTCTTTCCTGGAGAACTTGAGGACTTTATATTAAATACAAAATAAATAAATAAAAATAAAAAATCAGTTAAATAGAATAAAGAAAAACATTTTTAGCATAGAAAGTAGGGTATCCACCATGTTTTTTCTCCCTTAAGCACCATGGGTGCGTACGGTTGAGGGTAGCCTCTTGTCCTTATTAGAATATAAGTATCGATACATATAATATCATTCGAATTAAATGAATAACGAGAAGGGGTTGCGATCACCAAAAACATAAATAGTTTCCAAATATTTATTAATAGCTTACGTTTCGACCCACATTTTATCAAGGCTACAATAGAAGCATACAGAGTAGGTAAAACTAATGTAAGAGGTTAAAATATACATGTAAATAAAACAGATATAAATGTGCAGGTATAAAACTATGTCTATACCTTTATACCATATGTTCGATCATCTATAAGTAAATAAATTGATTGACTGTTCCTATACTTGTACAAAAATTGTATTTTGAGAAAGATATGAACAGAACAAAAGATGAAATTTTCAGTATAATGGATGCTTGACTCAATGTGAATGCTAAATTTATTACAATGACTCGAAAACAATGTTCTTTTTTTTTCGCAAAATGCGACCTCCATCGGTTAAACTCAATTTGTTACGGCTCATTTTTATTATTTCGTTTTATACATAAAATAAAACATTACATGTTGATCATATGTAAAATAAAATATCATACGGTGGTCAAATTTAAATAGTATATTACAAGTTGATTACTGTGAACTTTTTTATATATTAGAGAGATATAAATAATAATTATATT
>NW_027111267.1:460387-466492 GCF_000696795.3 Halyomorpha halys | reverse complement strand
TATAATTATATTAAATTACATAAATATATTTATCAGACTGATTTTATAAAGTATAGAAATATTAGATATATGTGATATCAGTTTTATATCAAAGATATAATTATTTCATATGTAAGTATATGAAAATCTGCAATAATCAAAGTTTTATTTAATAAATTAAAAATATATTTTGAATAAACTTGCGATATCCATCAAATGGTTCCGAAGATACTTTTCATTATTGGAACATTTTTCATAACCAAATCTGTCAAAATGCAAGGTCTAATGCTATCTTAATTCCATTCGATGAAACTGTTGAATATTGAGGAATATTTGTAAGAAGTGTCCTGTTGAAAGCTGCCAGTTCTCAAACTGAAGATATCCTGTCTCACCGATCACGTGTTGCTCTCATGTACCTACTCAGCTTTTTCTTCATTCTCTCCTTACAAAGACAATATCCTTCCTAATTTACATAATAGAAAACTACTCCCTAATTTAGATCGTAAGATAGCTGTGTTATAATCAAACATTATCTGGACAAAGTAAATTGGTTTCAGTAGTTCTATGAACAATTGGATATCATTGCTGACGTCCTCAATCAATTCCGTTGGAAAAACAATCGATATAATGACATAGAATCGAATCCTGGAAGATTAGTGTAGATTTGGTCTTATTTTCCTCCTTATCGTTCGCACAGAAAGTCGAGTGGATGTCCTTGGAGTGGTGTCAATCCACCACTAAATTATATGATAAAGCCACTGGATCCATTAGAGTCCTGTATCCTCCATTCCTTATCCTCCGCCTTCTAAATTACTCTCTATATTACACAGGTCTCCAAAAAAAATAAAATTGAAATTTGATTTGATAGTTTTGGCTTTTTTTTTTTTTTTTGTGTGAGAAGAAAATAGACGTTAGAGAGTTCATAGGAAAATAAAAATAAAATAGTAAAAAAAACTTGGAAGCATACATATTGCAAGAAGATAGTTCGAATGGCAGTCAATAAAGGTACAAAATAGAGAAAAAAAAACTAGTTTATGTTAATCAACGTTTCGCCCCACTTTGCATGGCTTCGTCAAGGCTGTTTGATTGAAACAAGCATATTTTATATATTATATAAAATAGAATAATAGAAGTACCTAACATGACAAAACGTTTCCCACACGTTTGCAAACATAGATAAATTCACGCGTGCGCAAGCGTAATGAGTTATTTAGATTGGCTGGAACAAGTTGGTTTAAATTTGTGGATCGAGCTCTAGGGCCCCACTAAACCTTCCTCTCGTATCCAATCCTTAAAAGCCAAAATTCTTCCTAAAATCCTCAATGCTCTTTACTTTGTCACAAATAAAATCATCCTTCAAGACCTTAATGTTCCTCATGCTGTGGACACAACCTTGCTTCCTCTTCAACCCCCGAGGCGTCTGAAAAGAAGGAGGCCTCGAGACCTTCTAATGTAGAAATGTTATTAGAGTGCTACCGATGGGTATTGGGTGGTCTCTACACGCCTGTATCATACAAGTAAGATCTTACATAAAATTTATTGGATGTATGTATTATGTAAAAACGATTGTACATATCACAAAATAAAAAAAGAAAAACTATTTAAGCCATCTAATACTATTTTAATGATATATCTGATAATAAAGACCAATAAAATGCTTAGTGATTCACTGAGTTTAAATCAATCGTTAGAGCCATCTTGGAGAAAATCGAAAAAATGTAAAAAATCGATTCTATAAAGAGGCATTTGCAGTCAGTCGATTTTAGTTTTTGAGTCCCTTTGAGGCTCTTCACACATACACACACACACACACACACACACACACACACACACACACACACACACACACACACACACACACACACACACACACACACACACAGATCATTTTTCAAGACTTAGGTTATTTGGACAAAAGGGACCTCAAAATATGTATTTCTGTCGAAAACCCGAATTCAAAAATTTTCACGATCAAAATATTTTCCCTTACTGTATATTTAATATATGAATATATTGCAAAAGGAGTTGGTAATACATAAAAAAGTGAAAGTAAAAAGAGAAAATTTCTGTACCCGATCGTGGTTGATCCTTGATCAAATAAATTCAAAATATGAGATAGTGACATAAGAAAAAGTTTCTTTAAAAATGTTTTTATTTTTTTTTTTATTATTTATTTATTGTAATTTACAACTGTACAAAATAATACAACAGGTAAATATGTAGTATGGTTCATATACACTTGAAAATCTTGGGAAGGAACCACCCATTGGTGGTACTTCAAACATTAATTTAAACTAGAAGGTCCCGTGGCCATCTTCTTTTCAGACGCCTCGGAGGATTATCAGGGATTGTTAAGGATGAAAGATTAAGAATTAATGGGTTAGGATGGTTAAGGAGTTTGGAATAAAAAGACGCATATCTGTTTTGGGTCAAATCTGCAACGAATGGGATGTTAAGGTCTTTATGAATGAGTCTATTTGTGACGTAATAAGGAGCATCAACGATTTCTTTAAAAATTAAATTAAAAATCATACAACAGTATTCATGATCTTTAGTTTAACATGTTAAAGTGTGTTGAAGGGAAAAAATTATGTGAAAAGGAGAAATAATTCCTTATTTTAGCATGTTAAAACAAAAATAACACGGTTGAGAGTCTGCTACTAGGTCTGGTAAATGAAGAAGGACGTCACACAATCAGCTCGCTCGTCGCCATTTTGTTTGTTGTCGTGTTAGGTTACTTAGTCAAGTTTGTGTTTTGATTGTGTTAGTATTGTTCAGGATTTTTTTATAACTAATAAAGCAATGGATGGCCATTTATCTTGATTCTCTTCCTCACAAGTTAGAAGATCAACAAGGCACTTATTTGCTAAACTTTCACACAACTTATACTTGTCACTTACTTTAGGGATGTTGTAATAAATTAATTTAATCAAAACTTAGAAGTAAACAATAGCTATACACAACTAAACATGACTTTAAATAGGGCTGCTCACAACCCTATACTTATAACATTTAACATGGTAAAACATTTTACATTTAACACATCATGAATACCCCTAATGTCCTATGTATTTTTCATGACAATGTATAGTTTGATAACAAAATGCAATCATGGTTTCACTATCTTAACTGTTCTCTGTTAGTGATATCATGAGTTATCATCATAATAGTTGATTACTCATCGGATAATTCGATGTCATGGTATACTTTTAAATCGATTAGCCTCGCCTACGAATACAAGATATCGATTCGATCATGATAAAGACATCAAAACATGAAATTATTTTTTTATTAAATGAAAATATATCACTTCCAAACCATCCATATATGATGAAAATAAAAACTGTTTTTTTTTTAACTTTCTACATCCAAATAAAACAAAATAAATTTATAAAATAATAAGAATAATTTAGCGAACCAGAAGGTTCGATGCCGGTACCACTAATCGTTCCCTACATACATCTGTCAAGTGACGTCTCTCCTAACCCAGATCAGACTTAACGATATCTTCCCATCTACGTTTCGGTCTACTCCTCGGACGTTTACCCGTTGCTACAGTCTTGATTAATATTTTAGGTATCCGTTTGTTACTAAGCCCTACAGCCTTACACGCCTGTCTTATTTGCCGCAAGCCATTGAACTTGAATTATATTTACCATATTCACTTCCCTCAATTCAGCCAGAGATGGGCAAAAATTAGTTATAGTTAAAATTAATAGGTAACATTGCTATGGATACGATATTTATTTATCAATGATTCATTCATGAATAAGGCTTGTTGCCATGGTTACGATATTTATTTATTAATGATTCATTCATGAAGGCCCGTATCCATGGAAATTTTAGCTATTAGTTTCAACTGTAACTAATTGGGTAACCTTCTAACTTCTCCTGTTAACTCATCCTTTTACGGTCAGAATATTTTGGGTAATACTTTATTTTCAAAAACCTTAAGCCGCGATTCTTGTCTTTTCATTCTCTTCTCGCGATTCTTCTTTCACATCCATTAAGAACAGTGGGAAGGATAATAGTTATGTAAATTCTAACTTTTTGTACAGAATGCGCGAGCTAAGCAGTTTCGAAATTGAGAAATAACGAGCATTTCCCGCATTTAACCTAGCTTTTATTTCCTCATCAATTCCTTTTGGTCAGGTTACCATAGAACCTAAATACTTAAACCTATCTACCAGTTCAAATATATTTCCTTCTATATCTACATTACCGAGATTGCTCCAGTTACTACTGCTAACCATCTATTTTTTCAAAACCTTCCAACGTTTCGACCCTCAGGCCATTTTCAAGGATACCTACAAACAGCTCCTTTTAATTATTTTTATAACAATTTCATTATTTCCTTCACTTACATTCTGATTTCTTTAGTCTTACCTTTACTTTGTTGTCATTTTCTCTTTTAAATTTCTTAAAAATGCCGGCTGATTGTCTTTGTCCCATCTCTAAATAAATTAATCATTAAAATAATATCATAATAACATTATAAAAATTTTTGTTTTTTTAAAAATAGATTCCTACTTACATAATTTCTTCTCTATAATTCTTTCCTAAATTTAAAACTTGTACTAACCATTTTTCTTTCTATCATTTACATTTGCAAACTCTAAACAGAACCTACCTACACCTGCCTAAACAGAACATACATCCTGTCTTTTATATATTGTTTTGTTTCACCTATATATATGGCTGGACAATTAATGCATGGAATTTTATACACTAATCCCGATTGATATTTATTGTCTATTGGGTCTTTTGTTCTGCTATAAATTTTTTTAAATTTATTGTATGGTTTGAAACTTAATGATATATCTTCCATATCATAATCGTTAAAGGACCTTTTTATTCCTTCTGACAAACCTTTTATATGGTTACAACTATAGAATGGCTTATTTGCTTTTATCGCATTTTCATTTTTATTTTTGTCAATTTCTTTTATTCTGGATTTTTTGATATTTACTTCCCATATTTTCCTTATTAATTTTTTAGGGTAAAAGTTTTCTTGAGACATATTAAACAATTTATCTTTTATTTACATCAATCTAATTTCATCCGTTATTCTTATTGCCTTATTAAAAAAGTTATTAATAACATTGTATTTCATGTGAATTGGATGACAGGATAAATAATTTAAAATTATATTACTTGATGTTTTCACGTATATAAGAAATTATACATTTTCTTCGTGGTTATTAAATAAATAAATTCTTCTATATAGTTCTTTCTTAAATTTAAAACTTTTACTAACCACTTCTCTTCTTTCTTTCACATTAAGGTTTGCAAATGTAAATGAAAGAAAGAAGTGGTTTGTAAAAGTTTTAAATTTAAGAAAGAATGATATAGAAGAAATTATAGATGGGACAAAGGCAATTAGCCGGCATTTTAAAGTTTATTAAAAAGAAAATTACAACAAAATAAAGGTATCCTTGAAAATGGCCTGAGGGTCGAAACGTTGAAAGGTTTTGAAAAGAATAAAGTTGAGAAAAAAAAGGATAAAATTTGTTTTTAAATAAACTAAACCACTCTCAAACAAGAATATATTAATTAATTTTTATTTATCCCTATTTATTTATAGACAAATCTGGACAAATCCATATTTATTTTGAGACGTTAAAATTTACGAAATACAATACTACATTACTAAATGATGTACAGTACTTCTTTAAAGCACTTTAATTTAACTAAGCATTTTGTATGAGCTGAAGTAAGATTTGCTCTCTAAGTATTATTACACGCTGTTAATTTTCCAGAACAATTCTTTGCGGGGTCTACATGTTTGCCACTTCCCGCAAATCCAAAAGTTGCTTGGCAAACAAAGGAAGCAACAAATGTCTTGTTTCGATTTAATCTATTTTTATTATAAAAAGAAACAAAATAAAGTTCGAAGAATTAAAAGGAAACCTAAATATCCCCAAGTTAGGTTGTAGATGACAAAAATTCATATAAATAGTACTACTTAACCTATAAATTCAACCTTCGTCTAGAATTTTTATAAGAAACTTCCTTCTATGTTAAATCCAAAATAAGCTGCTAAAGTTAATTAACAAGATTTGAAATTATGTATTTACACCGAATCGTTAAAATTTTAATTGATTGGAGAAGATGGTCCGGGGGGGG
>NW_027111267.1:453156-459822 GCF_000696795.3 Halyomorpha halys | reverse complement strand
AATATATAAAATAAAATAAATAATAGACTAACAATAGGAAATATAGACAATAATGGAATAAAAATATAAATTAGTTGATTACAAATTATGGACAAGACAGTAGTAGGTTGATAACATTATTATTTATATAGATATAAATGTGAGCAACAAATAAATGATATAGTGGAAAGAATCTATGAAGAATTAGTAAAAGAAATTAGGAAAGAACAATGTTATATATTGCAGGAAAAGCCGCTAGAGTGCAGGTAGGCAAAAGACGTTATATAAACAGAAATCTTAAGGTCAAAAGATCGTAGAGATAAAATAGCCAATGTGAGAGTAAAAAAAGAAAAATACCAACATAAAAAGGTGTAAAATGTAAAATAATGAGAGCCCTAAAAAAAAGAAAAAAAAAATTATTATTTTAAAATAAAAATTATTCTAAAAAAAACATCAGATAGACTATACTACTGAACCTACAAATCCAATAATTATTCTAGAATTTTTATCAAATACTGGTTAATTTAATTACCCGAACATATAATTTCTTTATAAATTTATATTTGTGCTGTGCTAAAAAAAAAATAAACTATTAAAGAATTTGAAACAAATTATTTACACCGATTTTCAAAATATGCAATGTTAAAATGGAGTTTATTATTGAATCTGAAGATTGGGGAAATCCTTTAATTAATTAAAACATGGAGAGCATAAATATTCATCTATTGGCAATTCTAAAACAATGTAAACTGTGGATGCAGTACAAGCGCCCTTGCAGTACAAGCGGGCGACCGCAAATTCAGGCAAACTTGTACCAGCCAATCCAAATAAACCGCCCACACGCTTGCACATGCGCGAATTTACCATTGTTTGGCTAACGTGTACGTTTAGATTGACGACGTAGAGAATATACGTAAAGTCGTGTCTTTTAAAAACAAATAAAGCGTAATTTCATCTGCACTTGTAACAAAATACTTAAGCATTATTGGTGTTCAAAAAGATGAAACACCGAATTCTATTGGTTAGAGCTAGAACCCTAGATCCTTGATTGACCAATCGGCTTGGACAGAACAGACTGACCGAAGAAGCTATTGGTGGCAGGTATGGAGGTCAGCCCCACCCATGGCCCCGATACCGGAGCTCTATGCCCCTAGGATATCTTCATCTTCTTGTAAGGCGATCGTTATGGTACCTGAGTCTAGCATGTGATACTCTATCTTACATCTTGTATTGCCAGGCTGTCTTGTCGGATTGCATAGGCAACTTGATCTATCTTATGCAGAACGTATCTCATTCGTGTTTTACAATATTTTCCTGTAATCTAAATTTTTTTTTCTATTATTTATTTATTTATTGATATTTACAACTGCATAAAGAATACAACAAGCAAATTTCAAGTAAGATCATAAAGATATGATACAGCAAGTAGAGAAACTACCCAGTAGTGGAACTCTAAAAACATTTTACAACATAAGGTCACGAGGACATCTTCTTTTCAGGCGCCTCGGAGAATTGCCAGGAATGGAAGAGGAAGCAAGGTTAGAAACTAGTGGGTTTGGGTGGTTAGGGAGTTTATAATGGAAGGAATGATATCGGGTTCTGGCCAAATCGACAACATATAGGACATTGAGGAGATGGATGACTTGATTTGTGATAAAGTAAGGAGCATTAAGCGTTTTACGAAGAATTTTGGACTGTGAGGATTGGATCCGGGAGGAATTTGATGGTTTAGTGGAGCCCCATACTCCGTATCTCCAGATAGTCCTTATAACAGTCATGTGGATCATTCTTTTGTAATTGGCACTATTTAAATAAGTTTTTCAACTTATTTGTGTTATCTTCTGACCGCACCCCCAACCATCTTCTCCTCATAGATTGCAAAAACATTCTTTATGTCTCCTGATTTTAGTTTTTCAAAATAATTTTCTTCATTTTGTTTATTTATATCTTGTCTTATCAGGCCTTATTTGCATTTAAATACAATAATTGACTTATTTGAAATGTATTCTGTTTTCAATCATTGATCCCCGCCTGGAGCTATTCTTCAGCTGATAGGTCCCGAGATGCTGATCACATCTTCTCTCTTAAACCATTAACTGTACCCGTTTCGAGTCTTAAATCCAAGACGTTATCTCCTCGTGTACCCCGAAGGCTTACTCATTATTCTAGCCCGGAGCGAACGTATAATAAGTACCTTCTAATGTGTTTGAACACCTATAGATAGATCTTCTCGGGGTGGTATCTGAGATTAATAGCGTTTCATTATAAAATTTGTAGGTAAACACTCAATAATCGAGTATATAACTGAGCGATTCCACTATAGAGGTATTTTTGATGTTGTGTTAAATGTAAAACGTTTTAACATGCTAAATGTTATAAATATAGGATTGTGAGCAGCTCTATTTAAAATCCAGGTTATATGTTAAATGCAGAGGAGCCCCTAGCGGATTTTCTAATCAACTTGTTTTGTAACCTTTAAGAGATAATGAAATCTCCATAGTTCGTCATATAATCTTTCCTCCACCTCACTTGTTTATTGTTTACTATGCTAGTTTTTCATTACTTTATTATTATTTTTATCCATAACTCCATTAGAGTTTAAAAACGTCCAGAACAAAAACTATAAAAACCAAACGCGAACTAAGAACAATTAACCTCTCAAAACAAACGAAATGGAATGAATCATGCTCAATTTAGCAAACCTATTAACAGACTCTCAACCTTATTATATGTTCAATCGTTTTAACATGCTAAAAGAAGGAAATATTTATCCATTTAACACAAAATTAACGTGTTAAACCAAAGATCATTAATAAGATCACTATTATTTATTAATATATCAAATATTTATGTAATCAATCATTCATCAATAATAAATCTTCTAATAAAAAATCTAATTTGCGTTATAGCAATATTTTGTGCACTCCTATTGTAAAAATAATTTTTAAACTAATCCGTATATTATTTGTCTATTAAATTTTATATTAGTGACTACTTACGTCCCAAAGTTTTGTGTAGATATTCTTCATTTAACAGGCTCTCAACCTTGATAAATGCTATATCGGTTTAACATGGGAAAAGAAAGAAATATTTCTATATTTAACATAAGTTTATCTATTTAACACGCTTTAACTTGTTAATCTAAAGATCATGAATAACCCTATTGCTGATATGATATTTTTATTTTCGTTCTTTTTTTCAACAAAAGATATTAGCCGATACCGATGTTTGTTTCTTCTTTTATAAACTAAGACTTGTACAAATAGTCTTGAGTTTGCGGCGTGTGTACCCATTGTATTATCGGGAACTAGAATACCAATATTCTTCTAAAGGTTTTTTGCTTCCAACATTTTGTAAGGAACTTTGCATAAATAATACAATCGTTACATGCTTAATCATCTGATTAATATTTTTTTTTAAAGTAGGAAAACAAAAGCTATGGAAGATTTAGGATCTTTTGGAAGAGTAAATGAAAAATGGGATCTCAGAATACATTGTTTACGGTTCTGAGAAAGTCTATTGTGCTCTCAAAAGCATGTGAAAATCTTTTAGTGGCTAACACGGCAAGGAAAATGTTTATGAGAACCTAAAAAAAAAAAAAATAAAAAAAATAATATAAGATAGTATTTTATTTTTAAAAAATTAACTTTTTGTGGGTATTTATCGAAACCAAGTTTATCTAAAAATCTATGACTGCTAGTCCTTTCTCTAAAGCTAATAAGCTATTTCAAGGAGAAATTGGTCGATTAAATTAAAATCGTGAATCGATACAGAAAAAAAAATTAATGATCACGTATATATTTTTTTCCCTTAAAAACCCATTGATCGATAAAGAATCGATTTTGATTGACCTACTGTCTGTCAGAAATCGATTTAAGATCATTCTAAATCAGATCAGTGATTTATAAACTGCGTTCTATAGATGATGGGTTATAAATAACCTCAAAAATTCTTCAAAATCGTTATCAATCGATTTATCGCTCCATATTAATAATAGGAGGTAAATTATTCAGTATATATATTATAGAAATACTGAAAGTGAACTAATTAAGGAATATAATTGTAAATTTTCATTTTTATGTTAATTATTTTTTTCTTTCAAAAAATCTTAGGCGGAGGGTACAACATACAACTTTCACTTATCTCCCTGCTTACGTCACCAAATTTTAAGAAGATAGGTGGGCTCTTCTTCAAGTTATAGCTATTTATGTGAATTTCAAAAATAGATCGAAGACCTGAATTCGAAGAAAACATTTTTATATTTCTGTTTAATCCTCATACAAGACTGAAAAGACAGGAAACTGCAGGTCGATTTCTACTATTACAGCACTTACTAGACAAACGGTCTAAACTTCCAACTCATTACAAAAGACTGATCTACATGACAATAATAAGGCCCATCTGGACATACGGAGTTGAGCTTTGGGGCTCCACTAAACCGTGTAAAATCCTCAATGCTCCTTATTTTGTAACTAATAAAACTATCCATAAAGACCTAAATGTTCGTTATGTAACCGATCTAGCCCGAACACGATATTATTCCTTCCATAATAAACTCCCTAACCACCCAAACCCACTAGTTTCAAACCTTGCTTCCTCTTTCATTCCTGGCAATCCTCCGAGGCGCCTGAAAAGAATATGGCCTCGTGACCTTATATTGTAAACTGTTTTTAGAGTTCTACTACTGGGTAGTTTCTCTACATTCTGTATCATATCATTATGTCATTATGATCAAATTTACTTGTATATATCAATAAATAAATTTAAAAAAAAAGTTTCTGTTTATATAAATATACTATATTTAGGTTTTTTGAGATGGTCAGTGAATATTAAATTTTTTTCTGCCAAGAATATAACAGTTCAACAAATAATGAAGCCGCATACATGTTATTACAAGAGCCGGGGAGAAAAAAGTTATTTCAATTCAATTTTTGATTACTTTAATTAAAACTATGTATAATTACTAGTCGAAGTCGATAAGTTTGACAAGTATAGGTAGGGGGAATAAAATATGGCGGCTGTTTCAAAACGTTTTTTTTATACGGTTTTCAATATCTTTAAAACTACCAACAACACTAGAAAACCTAAGAGAACATCATTTAGATTACAATAAATTTTCTAAAATATTATTCCCTAATAGAGCTATTTACGTTCAATAGTTCCCGAGATATAGCTTTTTAAAAAGCAACATTTCATAAAAATTGTACTGAAAAATCTATAGTTAGTGAATTTATTTTGAGAAATCTATATCTCAAAAACCATAGTACTCAAATTAAAGCTAGTTGAATTTACTACATTATGCACTATTGTTTGTTTATAACTATTATCTTCGTAGCAGTTTCTATGATATTTGACCAAACGAATTCACAATCTGTTGATTTCTAGCTGTTCCGACAAACATTTTGAATTATGAAAAAATAAATCCTAGGAACTATAAGGCGTACAGATGTCTGCCACCATTCAAAATAAAGGTAATTTAACTTATACTGTAGTTTATAACACGTTTCTTCGTAGGAGCAATAGTTTTTTATGTTATTGGAATTTTGCACAGGAAATTTTGTCTGAACTACAATAGATTAATTTAGTACCATATATAGGAGAGTAAAAGTAAAAAAAGAAGCCAGTTCGCACTATTGCTGCATTTCGAAACCAGATGCATTTCAAAAATACTTGATCAGCCGCAATGTTGTTAAATCACAAATATATTTGGGTGAAGAAAAAACCTACGACTTTAATTTAATTGGGAATTCTTTGTATCAAAATAAACGAAATACTGCTTTATTTTTTTTTTTTTGCATCTTTCCTTAAATAAATCACCATTAGCCATTAAAAATATTATCTCGGTGTTTTACATTATCTGAAGCGGTTCCATTTTTTGGATACTTTTATTCCCGAAAATAAGTCAATGGTCTTATTAGATTAATTTAGCCCTTACATGATAACTAAATAAAGAAGCATGTGTTGGGATCAGAATTTAAGAGAGGGATGAAATGCATTTTTGTTTTCAAATGTGAAAAAATAATGCATTGAAACGCGAAGTGCACTGGTCACGGGTCGTTACTTTTTCGTTAAGCGTGTAAACGTTACTTCTTCTGTAACCGGTGACCGTATTATTACCCGTGGAACTGATTCGTTACGGTAGCTTCCGATCTGCAACACTCTCCCTTATGTTGCATTTCCTCTTTGTTCAGGGGATGCACCTTCCTCGGTCTAGGGCTTAGGGGAAGTCGAAACAAAGAGCTTCTTTTTTAACATTAAAAGAAATCCATTACAAAAGACTGATCTACATGACTAATATAAGGCTTATCTGGACATACGGAGTTGAGCTTTGGGGCTCCACTAAACCATCAAATTCCTCCAGAATCCAATCCTTACAGTCCAAAATCCTTAATGCTCCTTACTTTGTCACAAATCAAGTCATCCATCAGGACCTCAATGTCCCCTATGTTGCCAATTTGTCCAGAACCAGATACCAATCCTTCCATAATAAACTTCTCAACCACCCAAATCCACTTGTTTCTAACCTGGTTTCTCCTTCATTACCTAATAATTCTCCTAGCCGTCTGAAAAGAAGATGGCCTCGAGATCTTCTTCTCTAGAAATGTTATTGGAGTTCTATCAGTGGGTAGATTCTCCACATGTTTGTATCATGTCACTATGTCACCTACAGCAAATTTACTTGTTGTA
>NW_027111267.1:452276-452846 GCF_000696795.3 Halyomorpha halys | reverse complement strand
CCCCCCCCCTCGACAAACTTCTTCAAGCATTAAAAGAAAAGTTTTTATTAAAATTACTTTCATCAAACAATATAATAATGTATCATATATATTTTAATAATGTAACATGTATTCGATAATTATTTTCTATTTCACTGTAGACATGTAGGGAACCCTCCGGGGTCCACCCAGCCTCATTAATAGGGTAAAAATCTATCGGTTGAGTTCAATTCTGACCACATCACCTCCTTGCACAACTGTTGATCTAGTAACAGTACTTCCTCACAAGGTAGTTCGCTGATTAAATTGTTTAACATGTCGTCGGTTCAAAGCAATCATAGCGTATCTCAGAATTTTTTTATTATAAGGTTTTAATATTTGTAACCTTCCTTACACTCAGGTAAGGCATATAATTTATTTATTTCAACTGTATTTGGCTAAAATTATTATTTCTTTTATTATTAAAATTCATATCATTTATAAATATTAACATTCATTTTTACTAAATAATTCAAAAACTATCCAAATTATAGTCTCAAAACATTTATTTCATTTACACGTCCAACGTTTCGGCCAATTCGGCCATCTTCA
>NW_027111267.1:449798-451181 GCF_000696795.3 Halyomorpha halys | reverse complement strand
CCAGTCTCAAGAAAGAATTTTAAGATTATAAATTAATTTTTACTCATATATTTCATAAATTAATTTATGCTTATTGTTGGATCAAATTTCTTGTGTCTGTTTTAAAATTCACTGTATAATTAATTAATGTTTTTTGGTGTGTAAATAGACTCAAGTATTTTCCATTTGAATGTATTATTTTCATTTAAATAAATCAAAACTTGTATCCTTTTTTGTCTCAACACTTTTTATTTCAACAGTACAACGTTTTGGCCATTTTAGCCCTCCTCAAGGACATCTTCAATTATAAATTCTTCCTCACATTAAATTTAAAAATTTCTTTTGCAGGCTATTCTGCCCATGTCATTCATTAATTATAAGTTAAAAACCTATTTTTTTATTTAAAATCATAAATATCTAAATCTTCTTATTTTAAAATTATCCACCAAATACACAAACCATTTATCTCATAATCCCCATTATATAAATGGTTTGTGTATATGGTAGTGATTTGGTGGATAATTTTAAAATAAGAAGATTTAGATATTTATGATTTTAAATAAAAAAATAGGTTTTTAACTTATAATTAATGAATGGACCTGAGCAGAATAGCCTGAAAAAGAAATTTTTAAATTTAATGTGAGGAAGAATTTATAATTGAAGATGGCTAAAATGGCCGAAACGTTGGACTGTTGAAATAAAAAGTGTTAAGACTAATAAGGATACAAGTTTTGATTTATTTAATAAATAATTACCTTGTCTCAAGAAATTGATAATATAATTAATGAATTATTTTCTTTATATAAAATTATTTTGTTATTAAAATTGAATATTTGCTGAATATTGCTGTTTTGTTGTTTTTTATATCGTTATTGCGTTGTTACATTCTATCACCCAACAATTGTTTTGTTTAACCTATTTACACACCATATTATACCTATTACACGTCTTAATATTCAATTTCGAAACCTGACTGAAGCAGCACATATTCGAACTTTTCATGTATTCCAAACATGACCAATGATTGTTTCCTCAGACCGTGAAGATCTGCGGCGCCGTGCTATGACTGTGAGCGATTCGACAAGTATGCCAGAGTTGCCATTGTTCTCTAATTACAGCTATTGCACACAATGGACAATGGGGAATCCCTATCGGATCATGTTCATATTATGAACACTATGAATAAATGTTTTTTATTATTCCGATATTATTCCCATCACAAATGCAAACATATTGCGAAAGATATTGCTTTACAGTGTAAGGAACTTGTGTAATAAGAACACAGACAGCGCTGCATGTATCACGTTATTTCCAATTTATTAAATTTATATTTATAAATAAATCAAAATTGTATTCTTGTATAGTCTCAACACTTTTTATTACATCAACAGTCCAACGTTTCGG
>NW_027111267.1:444440-449058 GCF_000696795.3 Halyomorpha halys | reverse complement strand
CAATAGAAATTATAAGTGATTATTAACTAAAGAAATACTATTCAGCCTCTTGAGTTAAGCTTTAAATAACTATTCAAGAAATATATATATTTTTATTTGAAGAAGATTGTTGACCGTATGAAGTGCATCATAGAGAGATAGTCCGGGTGGCGGTCAATGAAGATATTAATATAGTAAAAGAAAACTATTTATTGTTAACTAACGTTTCGCCCCACTTTGCAAGGCTTCGTCAGGGCTGTCTGATGGCAATACAAAGGACAACTACAACAATAAACAGTTTTCTTTTACTATTTTGATAGCTTTATTGACCGCCTCCCGGACTATCTTACTACAATCTACTTCATACGGCAACTATCTTCTTCCAATATGAAAAAACTATTTAATGTTAACCAATGTATAACCCCACTTTGCAAGATTTCGTCAAGGCTAAATTAAATCAAAATGCAAAAATTGACAAAACGTTAATATACATATACAAAAAAATATATATATTTAAAAAAAAATTACAACCATGTAGAGAAACTACCCTATAAAAATTGGTAAAACTCTAAAAACATTTTCAATATAAGGTCTGGAGACCATCTTCTTTTCAGGCGGTTCGGAAGATTGTCAGTGGTTAGGGAGTTTATAATGGAAGGAATGATATCTGGTTCGGGCTAGATCGGCTACTGTATATATGACAGTGTCTGTCATCTCTTCTTTAATCAGACGGCCCTGACGAAGCCTTGCACGTTTGTTAACAATAAATAATTTCCTCTTACTATTTTGATACCTTTGTATTATCTACCTACAATTATTAATTATAATTTGCATACCTGAATTTTAGGAACTCATCCTTACATCGATTTAATAAACTTTGCAGGCTATTGTGCCCAAGTCAATTTAACGCCATAAAAATAATCATATAAACCACAATAAATAAAGCAAAAATATATTTCACTACTATCTTCAAAAATTGCAGAGTTGTGGCTAAATGAATCGTGAGTTCGAGGATTATCTGTGGGTGGCTTGTGACTTTAGGGGAAATCCTCGAAAATTCGACCCAGGAGTTTAAAAAAGGAACATGCCGGATTTGAGTTAGATTACTTTTTTTTATTATTGTTTGATTACAAATATTTAATAATATATTGTAATTAATAATATATTTGAATAATATAACATGCCTCTTAATTTTTCTATTTTGGGTTTTGATACAATGTCGTTGGATTTTTATATTCCCTTAGCCGTGCTATAAGGAATAAGAAATTCACAATGGATTAGTCCTTAACGAAGGATCTTATGCGTCATAGCTAAACATTTTAATTAGATTTAAGATAAGATTATTTAAATTTCTTAAGACTTCAAAACTTGTATCCTTTTTTGTCTCAACACATTTATTTCAACAGTCCAACGTTTCGGCCATTTTAGCCGACATATCGCACATCGATTTAATAAACTATGCTGGCCCAAGTCAATTTAACGCCATCAAAATAATCATATAAACCACAACCAATAAAGCCAAACTATATTTCACTACTATATGCAAAAATGTCCGAGTTTTGAAGTGAGATCATAATGGTATGATAGAGGCATCTAGAGAAACTAACCATTGGTTGCACTCTAAAAACATTTTTACAATATAAGGTCTCGAGGCCATCTTCTTTTCAGGCGTTTCGGAAGATTGTCAGGAATGATAGAAGAAACAAGGTTAGAAACTGATGGGTTTGAGTGGTTAGGGAGATTATAATGGAAGGATTGATATCTGGTTCGGGCTAGATCTGGGTTACATATGGAACATTAAGGTCTTTATGGATGATTTTATTTGTGACAAAGTAAGGAGCATTGAGGAGTTTACAAAGGATTTTGGATTGTAAGGATACGAGAGGAATTCGAAGGTTTAGTGGTTCCACAAAGCTCGATCCTGTTCAATACCCTTACGTCATGTAAATCAGATGGCATCCCCAATTCATTGCGAACTGTTTACGCTATGTGTAACTTCTGACAAACAGTAGCGTTACGTCGGTGATGGGTTCCTCCTCCGTAGAGCGGTTACGTGGAGGTGACGTAGCCCAGACTTTTCCACTAGAACTGTTGATGTTGATGTAGTATTCTCGACCTGACGCGATGTCGCCTCTACGAGTGCTTGCATCAATAACGATCGTTCAAAACAGTTGTTTGCTTTTATGGGGAGGTCTTGTCCGCGCCAACAATAGTAACCTATCTTCCACGCCCGAGCAGCGATGGCACATAACAGTGGGTCTATGACCGATTTAGCCAGTAGTTTTCCAAACCAGGTACTTATACGTCATCATATTTATATCCTGTTGACTATCCGCATTGTATTTTATAAATATATTGCTATTTTTTTTTCAATTATATTAAAAAAACAAAAATCTTACCTATTAAAAAATCAAAACTTGTATCCTTTTTTGTCTCAACACTTTTATTTCAACACTCCAACGTTTAGGCCATTTTAGCCATCCTCAAGGACATCTTCAATTATAAATTCTTCCTCACATTAAATTTAGAATTACGATTATAAATGAAACGAATTATGATTTTAAATAAATAAAAAAAAAAAAGAAGGGTTTTTGACTTATAATTAATGAATGACCTGGGCAGAATAGCCTGCAAAAGTAATTCTAATTTTAATGTGGGGAATAATTTATAATTGAAGATGTCCTTGAGGATGGCTAAAATGGCCGAAACGTTGGACATGTAATGTGTTTTAATAAAGAAGATTAAGACTATTTGGATATTTTTTGTTACTAATAATAACAGCCAGTCCCGAACAAGATAATAAAAACGCATTATTTTTTTGTTATTTGAAATTAATTCAAATAATAATTATGTAATAACATTTTTACATTAATTAGACCGGAGTCGTATTCACACGCCTGAATCGGAGAATATTTGAACGGTTCATTATTCACCGTTATTTTTTAATTAGCAACAGACCAAAGCAAAACCTTGAGTGCCTGATTCTCAAGGCTTATAATTCTTAAATAATAATTCAGTAAATAATTTGATCGAGTCAGATTGAAGAATTTGGTATTTTTAAAATTTTCACTGATTTGAAGCATTATGTTCTCCTAACCTCAAAATCACTCTACTGCCATGACATTAATATAATGTTGACCAATTCCTTTGATACATAATTTAAAACTTATAATATATTTAATTTACCTTTAGCCGTAGAGTCAACCCTATGGGTTCGAGAACCCTCTGGGATCTATCTAGCCTCATAGAGTGAGTAACCTTAATTAATAAGGGTAAAAATCTACCGGTCCTTGCATAACCGTTGGTCTAGCAACTATACCTTCCTTTCTAAGTACTGCACCCTGAGCCTTTCATGGTTTGTAATGGTAAAGATTTAATTTAGTTCTAACATATTTAATATTTTTAGTGGTGTTTATAGATTTTAAGTGTTATAGATTCGAAAGTCCTCTAATTTAACCAATTAAAATAATAGGGTATTCTTGATTTTTAGTTTAAAATGTTAAAGCGTGTTAAATGCAAAAAATCATTTTAAATAAAGAAATATTTCCTTCTTTTACCTTGTTAAAACGATATAACATTTAACATGGTTGATAGGTCTTCTAAATGGAGAATGACATCACGCGACAGACCAGTTGAACTCCATACCATTTTGTCTGTTGTCGTTAGTTGCTCGAAATTCGTGTTTGTTTTGGATTTTTTTTAAACTCAAATAAAGTAATGGATAAAAATAGTAATAAAAGCAATGGAAGAAAGGATAAAGGATATAAATAATACATAACATAGACTTTAAATTTGACTGCTCACAATCCTATACTTATAACATATAGCATGTTAAAAAACGTTTTACATTTAAACATCACGAATACCTCTAATATTTTACGATGAAAACTTAAATGTTATCGCATAATAACTCAATTTATAAAAATAACTTGAGAATCAAATTTTTGTGTGTATAAGGTAAATTAAATTACTAAAAAGATACAAGAAATAAGTTTAATCTCTTATATAGCTACCGACACATAAATTATAGATTAGTCTTCATTGTAAATTAAACTTACAATAATTATTATTATTTGACTTGAAATACATACCCAAAAATTTAAATCCAAAAATATTTCATAATCTAATTACATAACGAAGCGGTAATGCGGTGCACTCAGTTAACTCCAATGACTCGGGTTGCAATCCACCAGTAACAGATAATTATTTATTCTGTGACAGTAGCTGTGAGTCGACTCTGTGGGTTTGGGAGCTCTCCGGTGTACACTCGGGCTCATTAAGTGTGCACTTTGAGAAATATGTTGCGGTCGAGATTGATTCTGACCAAATCACCTCCTTGCATAACCTTTGTTCTAGTAATTTCTTACAAAATTCTGCTGTTAATGTAAATACATTTGTAACTTATTTAGTCAGACAACCCTTCAAAAATTTACTCTATATTTAAAATTACTGCTACAAATTTTTTGTTCAAAGGTTAAATTCGTGAAAATACGACGAAAATATAAATCTATTAATAATAAAAAAAAATTTTCAAATCGTGTATTATATTTGTTTCTAACAAAATATACATTTTTATAATTATTATATAATAGGCGGAAATGCCTGTAATATGTAATTATTTTATTTAATTATTGGATTA
>NW_027111267.1:441731-444020 GCF_000696795.3 Halyomorpha halys | reverse complement strand
CATCACTGGTAGTGAGCCAGTGGAGGCTGAGCAAGTGCACTAAAGCCACAAACACTCAACTTGAGTGGAGAATCTGAAAATTGTTAGTATTATTAACATTTTTTTTTCTGTCCTTTCTTTAGCTTAGTCTGTGGAATAAATTAACACTTAAAACGCTTATAGTTCTTGCCCTTCATTGTGGCAGCTTGTGTTATTATTATTTAATAACTACTGTTAATGAATAATAATTATAAATAAATTAAAAAATATTTTTTATTATTAGGAGAACAGAAGTAGGAATAAAGTTTTAAGTGTGATGCCCCCAGGAATTATACAAAAAATTGACATTTGTTCAGAAAAAAAAATCCTTGTATATTCTCAGACTGGGTATTCCAGATTCACAAGTCGTTCCCGATTCCTCCCGTCAGAGCTGTGACGGGTGTACCGCGGAAGACCTCCATTCCCGGATGGCGTTGGTGAAAGGAGTAACCTTCTGGCCCGCCTGATTTATTTTGCAGATCGTAATCTGCAGCTCTGACAGACCTGCCTCGCCGCATAGTTCTGGACAGCCGCCGCGATTACGCTGACGAGTTGGATAACCCGAGAGTGAAGATTGAAATAGAATGAAGTTGGGTTCTATGTTGATTTTGAATTGGAAACAAACAAACATAGGAACGACAGGCTGTTTTGTACTGACAGAGTCTAGCTGGGAAATTCCAAGATCCTTTTCGCTCGTGGAGTATTGCGTGTGGGAACTGCGAAATTCCCAACTGGTAATATTTGACCTTGTGCTTGACGATTTGTGAATACGGGCTTTTTATTTTTTTAAAATTTTATATCAATGAAACAATGAGATATATAACATCGTTCTTCTTGTCGTATTTTCAAGGAAAATAATAGAGTTCCACACAGTATTAATACAACATTCCAGTATCAATAGAATGCCAAAAATTTATTTTTAAAACATTCTGAGGTGATATATGATATTTATATTATATATGAGAAGAACAGTGGTGGTGCGGTCACTAAAAACACCAGTAAGTAAAAAGTATTTATTATTGCCAACATTTCGGCCAGAATTTCAGCCCCTCATCAGAGCTAAGAACAAAAACGAGATAAAAACTATAATGATTGAATTTAATTATAGGAAAATAACAGATAATAGTACCAATATTAGGGGTATTCATGATCTTTAGTTTAACATGTTAAAGCGTGTTAAATGGAGAAACTCATGTTAAATGGAGGAATATTTTCTTCTTTTATCCTGTTAAAACGATATAACATATAACATGGTTGAGAGTCTGTTACTAGGTCTGTTAAATGGAGAATGACGTCACGCAACAAACCAGATGATCTCGTCACTTTTTTTATTTTATTTTTTTTTTAGGTTTTGTAACTTCTCCCTCTAAATTTAGAGGGTTGAAAATTTGTAGGCAAAGTGAGTTCAGATTATAGAAGTCCTTATTGGGAAGCTGAACTCTTTCACAGCGATTTTGAAACGATTAAGTGACTTTTCATATTTTTTCGTAAAAAAAAAATTTTTTTAATAATACAAACTTATTGCCCTAGCTGTAATATAATCATATTATATGTTGAATATAATATACAATTTTTAGTATATATAATAATCTCTTTTAAATAGATGATATGCGGTGTTCTTTTGCAATTAATTTATAGCTCCTCCTCATCTATTTAAATTTAAGTCTGAAAACGGAGTTTTGGCTTATTTTTCTTCTTAAGTTAAGTTGAGGTTAAGTTTCTCTATATCATATAAAAAGTATGGTTTATTCTAATCAATATATTATTGAAAAATGTTACGATTTTTCTGGGGCAATGTATTCTTCCTCAAAAAATCGAATCAAGTTTGGACAAAATTCTTTTTTTGGTAAAAGTATGTTGAAGGAAATTCACCGTTACAACGGTAAGGAAGAAGCTAATTAAGATTTAATAAGCAGTGGTTTGGCTTCTTCTTTCGAAAGGAGATTTAATTCCCGCAGGATCTTTCAAGGAGGTCCTTCATCTTCCAAAAATATAATGGCCGTGAATCTGTTTTTGGACATTTTTTTATAGAGCCCTCGTATAGATTCCTTGTAGAATATTTTCGAATTGAAAGTAGTTTACTCTCAAAAGATATTTTATGAATCTATCTCCATCCAGGTTTGGTAATACTAGAAGATCTCCTTTATGTAGATTTTATTACTGATCTCTAAGAAAAGGAATTACCTACCAAATTCTCAAAATTCCATATAAACCTTTCCAAACATCCTAATCCTTTGGTTCAAACCTTATCTAGTTCCACCCATCCCTACA
>NW_027111267.1:433940-441346 GCF_000696795.3 Halyomorpha halys | reverse complement strand
AGAGTTTTTTATTTATTTATTTTTTATTTTATTTTATTTTTTATTTTTTTTTTATTTATTTATTTTAATTTTAGTATGTATGAGATCATTCATCAATATTACATATTGCCCACAACTGTGTGGCAGATTGTAATATCTATCAATAAATAAATCTATCAAATCAAGAAAAGAAACTGAATGATAGAGCGAAGCAAATACTCAACTAGATCATCTTGTTTCTCTTCCTCACAAGCTAGAAGATCAACAAGAAATTCAATGGCTACACTTTCACCTTTAACTCACCTGAAGCATGTTAAAATTAAAATAAACTGCAAAAAAGTTCTGAAAGGAAAGGTTACAAAATAAGTTTCCCAGAAAATCCGCCAGGAGCTCCTTTGGAATTAGCATACATCATGGACTTTAAATTTGGCTGCTTACAATGCTATATTAGGGGAATTCAAGATGTTGTGTTAAATGTAAAATGTTTTACCATGTTAAATGTTATAAGTATAGGATTGTGAGCAGCCTAATTTCAAGACATGTTAAAGGTTAATTGCATAAGAACTCCTATTTTCTGAGCAACTTGCTTTATAACTTTTCCTTCCGAAATTTCATGTTACTGTTCACTCCTAAGTTTTGATTAAAGTAATTTATTATAACATGCCTAAAGTGAGTGAAAAGGGGAAGTTGTGTAAAAGTTTGGCTACTGAGTGTCTTGTTAATCTTCAAAATTGGGAATCAAGATGAGCTAATTGGCAACTGTCATTACATTATTATTATTGTCATTCATTGCTTTATTAGTTTTAAAAACATCCAAAACAATACTAACACAATCAAAACACAAACTACGAGGAAGTAACCTAACACAACAAACAAAACGGTGACGAGCTAAGCTGGTCTGTTGCGTGACGTCATTCTCCATTTAACAGACTCTCAACCATGTTATATGTTATATCGTTTTAACATGCTAAAAACTAATGTTAAAGCGTTTTAAATAGAAAAACTCATATCAAATGGAGAAATAATTCCTTCTTTTATCATGTTAAAACGATATCACATATAACATAGTTGAGAGTCTGTTACTAGGTCTGTTAAATGGAGAATGACGTCACGCAATAGACCAGCTGACCAATTTTTTTGTGTTGTCGTGTTAGGTTACTTGCTCGTATTTTGTGTTATGATTGTGTTAGTGTTATTTTGGATATTTTTATAACGAATAAAGCAATGGATGACAATAATAATAATGTAATGACAGTTGTCAATTAGCTCATCTTGATTCTCTTCCTCACCAGTTAGAAGATCAACAAGGCACTCAGTGGTGAAACTTTCGCACACAATCCGCTTTAGGCATGTTGTAATAAATTCCTTTAATCAAAACTTAGAAGTAAGCAATGACAAGAAATTTTGGAAAGAAAGGTTATAAAACGAGTTTCTCAGAAAATCCGCTAGGAGCTCTAATGCATTTAATATGACTTTAAATAGGGCTGCTCACAACACTATACTTATAACATTTAACATGGTAAAACATTTTACATTTAACACAACATAAACAAGCCCAAAATTTGTTAACTGTCAGTCGAATAAATTTTGTTTCTTGCTTGTTACAAGTTTAACCAAAAGAGTATTTTGGTATATTTCATGTTCTATATCGGCTCTGACATAACAGATGATTTCTATTATAAGAGATTATAAAGTCACTAATCTCAGATCCGAAGCTTTGATCGTTTCATTCCTTAAAAATCTCATGGCTTACGTGTGGTTTTATATTCGTTGAAGAAAGAGAATATAAAAGAATTACTTCATAGCGATGTTATCCTTATTCTTAATTATTTCTATGTAAAACACAGCAAGGAATAATACGAACAAAGCAACAAGAACAAAGGATATTAAATTATAATCGATAAAAGATATCCATAAGTCGTAATTGTATCGCTGAAATTAACTGGAAGGATCGTATAATCCTGGCAGGAGTTAAATTATGGCGATTTTATAACCTAGCCAAAACTATTAATTAAATTAATTTTTAAAAAATTGAAAATTTATTGGTTTTATAATGCATTTCCTGAATTAGAAAGAGGAAAATTCTAAAAGGAAGCAAATATATTGTAGAAAAGTCGGGCGAAGAATAGGCAGTTATATTCGATATTGATGAGTCTGCCAAGTATAGGCAGGGGGAATAAAAAATTGCGGCTGTTCAAAACGTCAATACAAAATAATTTTTCATTCAGAGCTATATCTTTAAACAACACTAGAAAATTTAAAAGAACGTTATTTAAAGTAGAGTAAATTTGCTAAAATATGAGTCCTAATAGAGCTATTTACGTTCAATACTTCTCGACATATAATCTTTTAAAAAGCAACATTTCATAAAAAATGTACTGAAAGATTGGTAGTCTGTATTAACGCTTAGTAACGCTGTCTATCAAGAGTTAAATCAAAGCTAGTTTAACCTAATTAAAAATAGTTTCTGACATTTCTCTTCGCAGCAATGTCTACAGTATATATATAAATTAAAAATTTTCTTTTTTTGATTTATGATAAATGATTTGGCGCAACATAGGTGGGTTAGTTATTAAAGGTTTATAAATATTACAATTATGGGATCCTCACTTCGACCTGAAGATGGCCGACACACCCCACTCCTCGGCACTGACCAGTACTTCCTCCTGGCCGAGCCTCCCGTGGACACCCGATCCTCAACTCCTTCGCGCCCTAAGACATTGCCCTTCCAGAGGCGACCTCGCGGCATATTTTCGGCATAGCCCATTAGCAAAGGCCAACTAAATATAGCTTTGAGCTGGTGGGGGAGGGGTTTTCCACCGTCCTTCAAGAACCCTACCACCTCGACCGCTCAGTCTGCGATATGTAACTGCCAAAATACCTGGGAGTCATTCACCAGCCCGCTTCAAGGAGATTAGCTCAGGATATGCCAGGTAATTTTAACTTCTTCTCTGAAAGATATAATCAGCTCTTTTATTTCTCTCGATTATTTCCTGCGGTCTATGAAAAGAGATAGTTATTTTCCGGCTCCCATTAACTCGTTGCCTTCTTATTGTGGCTTTGTTTACCCACTAATAATAACTGTCCAGGAAATAAAATAGAGAAGTGATGAGTTTATCTCAATAATTCCTTCTTCTTCTTCTTTATTTTTTTTTTATTATTTATTTTCCGATCCTCTATGTTTTCCTGAAACTGATAACAATCTTTGATTACTTCTGTTCAAAGTAATTTTCAGAAAATCTCTGCCTAATTGGAAGATGGCAGATCGCTTTATTGATACATTCTAAATCAATCTAAACAATTTAAACCAATAATTAAAAACTGAAACCATTCACCATATTATTAATTGAACTGATCAATGAATTAATTCAATTAAAAAAATTTCAATCATATATACACCACTACTCTTTAATTACAGGTTATTCCACCTGTTTCACGTAACGATTTTTTATAACTTATTTTTTAATTATATTACTTTTATTAAATTATTACTTCAACAACAGTATATTTTATGATTCATTGTTAATATTACTAATAATTTGAAAATTATAACATACCATCTTATTCTAGCCTATCATTCAATTTTGAAAATCATCAAATTTGTAGTTATAGTGCATTTATAATTTAAAATTTATTACAAAATACAATAAATAACGATTATGGCACGAAAATGAAAAAAAAATATATCAATAACATTAGATAATTGTAAATTTCTTATTCTTGTCTCGATTCATTAATTTAAAATTGTATTAATCCTATTAATGAAGTTCAATTTGATTATAAAAAGATGTAAACACATGCATATTTAAAATAAATATAATGTAAATATTTAATTCATAAAAACTAAATTTTAATTTCTAGTTCCAATTAAAACATCTCAGCGTGATAATGGTTACCTACATGAAGAATTTCATTTTTTTTTTTAAATAATTTATTTATGGGACCAAAGAAATTTTTTTTTTAACTTAAGTACTGTTTATTTAATTATTATGTAGATTCTAATCAATTTTATATGGGTTTATCAGCTTATGTATTTATTGTATCCTTTAACAATAAACAAAAAAAAGATTTCATTTCAGCTTTTCATTTATACAATGTTTTAAAATCCAAACAAAATATAATAATGATGTAACTTTTGCTAGTTATATTTTAGGAGCTGTATCGAATTTAGGACATATTGATTTGTGTGAACGATTAAAATTATTTCTTATCTATTTATTAAACATTATCAACACTCATTTATATCAACTATTATGAATTTTTTTTAAGTTTAACTGAAGAACGTATCTAACGAAAAAAAGAACAAATGGAAAAGATTATCTTCATCAAATCATCCAGGCTTTGACAGGAGTTACGTTGTCATACCGACTCTTATAATAATAAATACGAGTTTAATTTAGATATATCGATTACTAACCTGCAGTGTTTATCGTTCAGTAATAATTTGTTTAGTTTTTTATTTGGAGGTTGGCCCCTGGATTGGTGTGCCCCCTCCAATAAATTTTCAAATTTTTTTTTAGATGTTAACAACATATAATTCATATTAATACTTAATGTTAAATATCACACAAGGTAAAAAAGAAACTTATGAGTAGTAGTTCGAAATTTCTTTTATAATTATATTGTCAAAAATAAATATTATTAATAAAGAGAGAATTCTATTTATAATTATCTGAGTTCATTTACATTCTAAAAATAGATAAAAGGAAGCATTATTATTATGAGCGAGCTATTTTTGAAACTATTTAACATATGCAAGTTAGAACCGATGACACAAATGCTTATGACGTCATTGATGACGTTATACGTCAGCTGTAGCACGATCTGTGCATATTGAATTTGGTACGTCATGTTGTTTTCATTTCAATATCCTTGTTTGTAATATTATTATTTTCTTAAAATAATAACACTAAATAAATTTTTAATTAAATAATTTTTTCAATTTAATATTTTTTTAATTACTAAAAGGGGTACCGATTTTACAAATTATACAACTAATCATTCAATGTACTATTCGTTGCTCAAATTGTATTAATGTAATATACCTGTATTCTGTAGTTCAGATTACATTATTTCTTTCAATATAATGTTAGCAAGAAAACAAAAATAAATTTGAAAGGAATATGGTCCGGGTGCGGTCAAGAAAAACTCAAATAGTAGAAATATACTAATTTAATGAGCCAACGTTTCGCCCCACGTTGCAGGGCTTCTTCAGGGCTATTTTGACGGCAGTCAAAACTAAAATAAAAAACCTTTTTTAGTTTTGACTGCCGTCAAAATAGCCCTGAAGAAGCCCTGCAACGTGGGGCGAAACGTTGGCTCATTAAATTAGTATATTTCTACTATTTGAGTTTTTCTTGACCGCACCCGGACCATATTCCTTTCATCTTCACACACGGTCAATCAATAATCTTCCAAAAATAAATTTATTTGTTCTTTTTTACACAAAATACGTTCTTCATAAGTTATAATCAATCTTTTACGTTATTATTATTCAACAATAAAAATAAAATATTACACGGTTATCACTAAAATCATTTTTATATCATAGAGAGAATTTTTTTTTTTTAAATAAACATAATTTTTCTTTACGGTGATGTTTTCACGTCATGTCAAATAATATTAACTATTCAATTTATCTCAAGCTCAATTGAAGTTTATTTTTCTTATTTGAAATGACGAACAGTTTACACTCGCTTATCCGAACCTCCCTAATCCATTATCCGAACCAATTTTTACTTGTTTAATTCTATTTCGAAAATAAAATTGATATTATTTTTATTTTCAGGACCTCTAAAAATATGTATAGAGATCCAGATATGTAACAAATCCGCAAAGTTATAATTAATCAATTCCAAAGCTCGCGATCATAAAATCGATTTTATTTTCTGCACCTCCGAAAACATAAAGGGACCCGAATCTGCTAGAAATGTAAAATAAATCGATATGCAAGCGGGTGATCATAAAATCGATTCTTTTTTCATTCTCAGCACCTCTGTAATCAATCGAATGATCTGAAAAAAATAAACAATTCTCTTTTTCGTAAAATTCGTCCTTCATCAATTAAACTCAATTTTTTACGACCCATTTTATTATTCCACCTTATGTGCAAAATAAAATATTACACGGTGATCACTAAAAGTCTTTCATACATAATAGAGAAATTAATAATTTATTACAATAAATTATTTAACTCAGATAATTTTTTTTTATATACAGTAGTTATTATAAAAATGGTTATTGTTTCCTGTGATAATCAACATGTTTACCGACCATTTGTCCAATAATAATACCTTTGAAGTGTGGGCGCGGCCTCGTACTCCAACAACCGGTTCTTCAAATTCTTTTAGTACTTTTTTTTTTTTTTTTTGTGTACCTGTCAGTAAAAAGGTCACTCATTTTTATATTTTGTTTGACTGGCAGAACCGAAATGAACATAGTTTTTGTCCGTATGGAAAATCACTAATACGATTGTGTAACGTAATGAACAGGATTTAAAAAAAAATATTACTTACTGATATTTACCACTGTATTAAAATACGTACAACTAAATTTGACGTTAGTTTTACAATGGTATTATACAGATATATATAGAGTATATACCCATTGATAGAATAACATTTATAGAGTAGATCTCGAGGCTATCTTCTTTTCGGACGCCTAGGAGGATTTAGTAATGAACGAGAAATCAGGTTAGAAACTAGTGGGTTTGGGAGTTTATAATGGAAGGATTGATATCTGGTTCGGGCTAGATCGGTTACGTATGGGACATTAAGGAGTTTATGGATGATTTTACTAGTAAAAAAGTAAGGAGCATCAAGGATTTTGGATTATAAGGATTGGATATGAGAGGAATTAGAAGGTTTAGTGGAGCCCCAAAGCTCAACTCCATATGTCCAAATAGGCCTTATTACAGTCATGTAGACCAGTCTTTTTTTCGGAAGTTTAGACAGTTTGTCTAGTAAGTGCTGTAATAAATGCTGTATTATATTAAAATTCCAAGTTAGTTGTTTCTCCAGATCTATCCCAAGGAAGCGGATCTGTTTGACAGGGATAATAGGGGTATTATTAAAGGATGGTGTAGGGTAGGATTTAGAACCCAATGATAAATTGAAGTTGCAATTTTTGTTTTAAATAAGTAAATATCGTCAAAGTATGCGCTAGATGGTAAAATTTATATAAATGGTACATTAATTAAACACACAAACTTATGAAGTAGATATGATCATTTCAAGTTTAATTCATGGTTTATAATTCATAATACAGGTTGACTTCCTACAGTATCCTTCAACAGTAGGGGTATTCATGATCTTTAGTTTAACATGTTAAAGCGTGTTAAATGTAAAAACTCATGTTAAATCGAAAAAAATTGCCTTCTTTTACCGTGGTAAAACGAAATAACATTTAACATGGCTGAGAGTCTGTTA
>NW_027111267.1:430431-433190 GCF_000696795.3 Halyomorpha halys | reverse complement strand
TATGCGTCTTTTTATTCCAAACTCCTTAACCATCCTAATTCTTAATCTTTCATCCTTAACAATCCCTGATAATCCTCCGAGGCGTCTGAAAAGAAGATGACCACGGGACCTTCTAGTTTAAATTAATGTTTGAAGTACCACCAATGGGTGGTTCCTTCCCAAGATTTTCAAGCGTATATGTGTAACATACTACATATTTACCTATTGTATTATTTTGTACAGTTGTAAATTACAATAAATAAATAATTTAAAAAAAAAAAAATTTATCACAAGAACTAGTTTACATGACTATAATAAGGCTTATCAGGACTTATGAAGTTGTGTTTTTTTACTTTATTAAACCATCACATCTCTCTCGTGTCCAGTCGTTACTATCGAAAAACAAAATTCTTTGTAAAATCCTTAATACCCTCTACTTAGTCTCAAATAAAATCAACTTTAAGGACTTTAATGATCCATATGTAGCCGATCTAACCCGAATCTTTCCGTAATAAACTCCCTGAAAACCCAAACCTACTTGTTATATTGGAGGGTCTTCTTCATTACCTGACTCTCCTGAGCTTCTGAAAAGAAGATGGCCTCAAGATCTTCTACTCTAGATATCTTATTGGAGTTCTAGCAATGGATAGATTCTCTACCAAGTTGTATCATGCCACTGTAACATAACTGATATCACATTTACGATTTGTATATCGATGTTATACAGTCGTAAATTTCAATAAATTAACAAAACGAAAAAATAGGAATCTATTCCACCAGAAGCTACCGATCGATATGAATACCTAAAATAAAATAACATAATGTTTGTTATGTATAATGCAAAGAAAGTTCAAAATGCCAGTGCAACCCCTTAACAAAGGACACCGGAATTTACATACATTCGAGTCCTTCATCAGACTGCCTTTTAAGGACCTAGCTGGTTCCTCTAACATTGCATATTCATTGATGGTTCTATGCATCCTCTACGGACTAGATGTAGAGGATTTACCCGACATCCTAACTTCTTCTCCTACAGGACTACGACCCTCCGCCGTAGCCAGGTGGAATATCCGCCTAGAAGTAAGAAAAAAAGAAGAGGGCGGGGTACCCTAGTAGAACGTGCCCCTGTGGCCGCTTGCTCTATTTAGTCCTCGTGTCACTGATCTTCTTCTAAGAGGATCTTCCACTTCTTCGCCGTACTTCTGCCGTCGATACAGGTCGAATTCGGATTGTACGGAATTAGTAAGGATAGCAAATTTCAATATAGGACCAGTATTTTTTTAGGTTTTGTGAATCAAACTCGTATATTTCCTTTTGCTGATATATATTTCACCATTTTTTTTTTTCAACTAAACTTTAAAACAATATCCGGATTTAATCAATAAGTAGAAATAGTTTTAGAGATGAAATTCCTATTCGTCGTCCAACTCTTTTTCTTTTCTTTATTTTTTGCTACCCACTCAGGCTCGAAAATAAAATCTAACAAGTTTCTCGATGTTTAAATAATAATTTCATGCTCTATTACATATATTTTATTTTTTTTTTATTTTAAAAAACGTAATTATGTAATCCTTAAATTTGTTTTTTTTTTTTGTTCAAGAATTTCAGCGAAAAAATGAAAACCTACTCTCACAATTAAAATTTTACATTATGAGGAGATATTCAGAGTATACTTAAAAAATATTAAATATATGATGAATCAAATATTAAATTCAATTAAAAAAAAAAATTAATCTTTTTTTCGCTGAAGATTCTCGAACAATGAGGTATTGTTAAATATAATGTATATTTTGTCAAAATAATTATTTTCAGATATATTTTAAATTTCAATCTGTTTTATATCGATTTTTAAAAATTATTTTATATTTTGTAATTCATATAATAAACTTGAAAGTCACAATGGGTTTATTTTAGTAGAGTTATGACTTTATATATATTACAATTTTATTTCTATTAATTTTCGCAAAATTGGTCGCACCAAAGGCTAGTTTTAATTGGTCTCTAAACGAGCAGGTTAACCAAGAAACAACTGTAGGGTTTTTATCAAACATTTTGTACCATTGTTACGATTGCTTATATTTAAAAACATCAAAAGGGGTTTATAAAATAATATTAGAAAATATTTTTTTTAAAAGTGTTACATAAGGTTTTTAATTATTAAATTATTTAAATGTGTTTTTAAAATTATATATAAAAAAGGTTGTTTTTTTAATCATTAAAAAGGATTTTAAAAGTATATTACACTACGATAATCAGACCAATTTGGACATATGGAATTGAGCTCTGGGGCTCCACCAAACCATCAAATTCTTCCCGCATCCAATCATTACAATCCAAAATCCTACGTAAAATCCTTAATGCTCCTTATTACGTCACAAATAAACTCATTCACAAAGACATCCCATTCGTTGCAGATTTGACCCAAAACAGATATGCGTCTTTTTATTCCAAACTCCTTAACCATCCTAATCCATTAATTCTTAATCTTTCATCCTTAACAATCCCTGAGAATCCTCCGAGGCGTCTAAAAAGAAGATGACCACGGGACCTTCTAATTTATATTAATGTTTGAAGTACCGCCAATGGGTGGTTCCTTCGCAAGATTTTCAAGTGTACATACCATGTATTTACCTATTGTATTATTTTGTACAGTTGTAAATTACATTAAATAAATAATTTTTAAAAAAAAGTATATTAAAAATTATTAGGTCAACTCGAAAGAATTCGTTTACATAAATTATTATGATAAATTGGAGGTGCATGAAAAAGTTTAAGTGGAA
>NW_027111267.1:427185-429476 GCF_000696795.3 Halyomorpha halys | reverse complement strand
ATATAAATGAGTGACTGTATTATTTCAAATTATAAAGAAAATGGTCAGGGATGCGGTCAAAAGAAAACAAAAACTAGTTAACAATAATTTTTCATTCTATGTATCAAGCAATAATTTATTTCGTCATTTGTCAAGAAGACGTTTCGTCCCATTTTGTAGAGCTTCATCAGAGCTAAAAAGATACGAAAGCAACTAAAAATATTTTGATATAGTAAGATAATATGTCACAAAAAAGTAAATTAAGGTAGGGTTAAAATTATGTAAGTGAAATGAAAATTATATAGAAATGAACGAAAATAAGAAATAAAAATAGTATTCATATAAAATAGGCAACATTAAAAAAATATGCAAAGATTAAAAAATAACAGGAGACGTAATAACAAGTAAAAATAGAAAACCAGATATGAGAAAACAAAATTTAATACAATAAAAGACGGAAAATAAAGAAACTAGTTGAAATTTAATAAAAAATTGAGAAGGAATAAATAAAAATAAAATGAATAAAGAAATAAAGAACAAATATTTGTTAATGTATATGTCACTCATTCACTCACATATATATGTATAAATGAGTGACTGTATTATTTCAAATTATGAAGAAAATGGTCAGGGATGCGGTCAAAAGAAAACAAAAAATGGTTAACAACAATTTATTGTCCGACGTTTCGACCAACTTTGCAAAGCTTCATCAGGGCTAAAAAGATACAAATACAACCAAAACGTTTTTGACACAGTGGTTCAATAAGATATAAAAAAGTAAATAAGGTAGGGTTAACATTATGAAAATATAAGCGAAAATAAAATTATATACAAATGAACGAAAAGAGGGAATAAAAATAGTATTAATATAAAACAGACAATGATACGAATATAAAAAAACAAAACAATTTTGTTAACAAATATTTGTTCTTTATTTCTTTATTCATTTTATTTTTATTTATTCCTTCTCAAATTTTTATTAAATCTCAACTAATTTCTTTATTTTCCGTTTTTTATTGTGTTAAATTTTGTTTTCTCATATCTGCTTTTCTATTTTTACTTGTTATTACGTCTCCTGTTCTTTTTTAATCATTGTATATTTTTTTTTTAATTATTGCCTATTTATATGAATACTCTTTTTATTTCAATATAATTTTCTTTTCACTTATATAATTTTAACCCTACCTTTTTGAAACATATTATCTTACTATATCAAAATATTTGTAGTTGCTTTTGTATCTTTTTAGCTCTGATGAAGCTCTACAAAATGGGACGAAACGTCTTCTAGACAAATGACGAAATAAATTATTGCTTGGTACATAGAATGGAATTTTATTTCTTATAATAATATAAAGTACTTTGAAATATCAATATCCAATACAAATTCATTCATTTCGTTAGTCAAAAACAACTTAAATACTAAATAAAACAATAATAATAATGAAATCACTGATTTACGAACTGAATATAAAATAGATAAAAAAATGCATAATACCTAACTACAAATCTTACTCTAGATATTTCACGCTTTTGCATTTTATGACCTTATAAAAGGAGAGCATCCTTTGATAAGATCTTGCCTCAAAAGGACATTGGCGAAATATATCCTTTATAAATCCAAGTCCTGTAAATTTATTTCAAGGAATGAGATTGGAGTAATATAATCCGCTATAAATCGTGGATAGCCCGGTTTAGTTTAAACGCCGATACGCTTCAGACAATTTGCCGCGTTATAAGTTACGCTCAACATCGTGATCACATTAAAAGGATCACTTCAGAGTTTTCCAAGTTTAAAGTTTAAACGTGAAGTAATCTCTCACTTTATTAATGACCCTATAAATGTTTAAATTTTATATTTTTTCTCGCTGGCTTTGAATCGTCCGTGAAAAGCAAAGTATAACTACGAGATTAACCTATATGAAATCGTAATGAAAAACAAAAATCATGGTCTATGAAATCGAGTAATAAAATATGAAGTTACCTAGCGAAAGATTATATAACTCTTGACATTTTAAAATACTGAATATATAGAGTATTACAAATTAAATCGGTATCGCACACAACCCATGAAAGGTCAGAGCTAAGGAAGTACAACTACTAGACCAACGGTTGTGCAAGGAGATTTTTACCCAATTAAAGGCTGGGTGGACCCCACAGGGCTTCCGAACCCACAGGGCTGACTCACAGCTATAGTGAAACATAAAATAATTATCTATATATATACATATACATACATATCAATTCACTAGTGCTAGGTTTAAAGGGCTGAAGTCATTCTTTTTGAGAAAATTAAGTTTAATGTCTTCTTGACC
>NW_027111267.1:425276-427010 GCF_000696795.3 Halyomorpha halys | reverse complement strand
TCGGGACTAAAAAGATACAGAAGAAAAGAAAACTGAGAATATTACTACAATAAGGTAATTTAAGCTAGGATAAATATTATGTAAAAATAAAGTGATAAGAAATCGCATATAAATAAAAGGAAGGAAGACATAAAATAGTATCAATATAAAATAAACTTGAATAAACAATGATAAGAATAAAAAATATGTAACAATAGCAAGAGTACAAATTTTTTAAAATACGTAAAATATACAGTTAAAAAAGTACATGAGATGTACATAAAACAAAAACAATACGGGGGGGGGGAGAAGAAAGTAGAGATTAAATAAACGTCCTGAAAGAATAAATATATATATAAATAAAAATAATAATAATAATGATATTAAATGATAATAAACTAGTAAAGAACAAATCAAGACCACCTACCTGTTCAAAGCGAAAGGTTGAACAGAAGGTGGAAGCATGGAGGAGTGGGAAGGAGGTGGCCAGCCATTTAAAGATATAAATACATAAAGATATGACGAAAAATGAAAAATAATAAGAGAAAGATACAGAAATATGATAATAATAATAACTATAATAATGTTCTAATTTAGGAATAACTAAGTAAAATTACAATGATACATATCGTTACTAATAACACGAGTATATACTGAAGAAAATATAGTAAGGTAGTATAATAACAATGATCTCTACTTTCTTCTGCCCCCCCCCCGTATTGTTTTGGTTTTATGTACTTTTTTAACTGTATATTTTACGTATTTAAAAAAAAAAAAATTACTCTTGCCATTGTTACTTATTTTTTATTCTTATCATTGTTTTTTCAAGTTTATTTTATGTCTTCCTTTCTTTTATTTATATGTAATTTCTTATCACTTTATTTTTACATAATGTTTATCCTAGCTTAAATTACCTTATTATACAGCAATAAGATACTGTAATATTCTCAGTTTTCTTTTTGTTGTATCTTTTTAGCCCTGATGAAGCTCTGCAAAGTGGGGCGAAACGTCGGACATTAAAATATTTTTAAACTATTTGTTCTTTTTTTTTTACCACAACCCTGACCTTATATCTTATATTTAAAATAATTATCTGGCGTAGCTGGATTCGAACCCCTTGTAGTTAGTTGCACAATGCCTCACCATTTAGCCGCCTTAAACATGCAATTTCAGTTTCCGTGACTTTTCGTTTTTGAGTTAAGCACACACAGACCATTTTGAGAGACTTGGTTATTTGAACTCAGTGGACATTAAGACGTGTATTATCGTCAAAAACTCGAATTGGAAATGTTGCACGATCGCATTACCTCCCCTTAATATATATTCTAAATATAGCTAAGTGAATGTTAAGATCAAAGTTACCGTATCATTTCCTAGGCAAAACACCACCTAAATTAAACTGTCAGGGTCAAGGAGAACGCATAACTGTATCCAATAGACTCAGAACAAAACTTTACTTATAAAATTTCTCGTAAATTTTATCATCTATAAGTTTTATAAGAAACATTTTTATCAAAAAATAATAAGTACGAATAGAGAAGCAAAAAATTAAAAACGAGCCGCGCTTACATTAGGGGTATTCATGATGTTGTGTTAAATGTTAAATGTTTTACCATGTTAAATGTTATAACTATAGGATTGTGAGCAGCCCTATTTGAAGTCATGTTAAACGTTAAATGCATAAGAGCCCCTAGCGGATTTTCTCAGCAACTTGTTGTATAAGCCTTTATGTTTATAACCTTCCTTCCAGACCCT
>NW_027111267.1:419617-424860 GCF_000696795.3 Halyomorpha halys | reverse complement strand
TTTTTCCATTTAACACGCTTTAACATAGATCATGAATACCCCTATTGAGTGTGAACTTAGATTTTTTTACTATATGCTTCATATATAGGACTTCAAAAAATAAAGTTAGGTAACCATTTGCAAAGTAAAACACTTCTATATCCTGGATTATTATTTTATTATATTATTATTTAATTATATAAGTTCTATCTGATAGAAATTCTGAGAGGCAAGCATTCCGTTCCTAAAAAACAGTTCTAATAAATCCCTCTTCTCACTCTCTCTCTACATAATATTTATTCATTTATCATTTATTAATGACCTCCAAAGTTAAAGTCATTATTGAAATTTAATGTTACCTTAATTAATTCATAATACAGCACCAGCAACACTTAATCATGTATTTTTTATTATTATAACTATTATTAGAAATAGACACGAAAAGGGCAATAAAACAGCTTCAGTACTCAATCTTCATTTTCCTATTGATATAACTTAGAAATACAATAATTACTAAACTTTCTTTTATGTGTGAAATGTCTGAAAGGTTTCTTTATCTTGTGTTGCAGATGCCGCAGCTGGTACCTGGGGGAAGTCCCCCGGACTACAGCGCCGTCTTCGCGGCTGACTCCTTCGATCTGTCCCTCCTCCCCGCTTCCCCGCCGGTCAAGGAAGAACCCTGGGAGGAGGAAGAGGACCACAAGCTCCTGAGGCAAGTCCTCAAGGATACCTCCTTTCAAAGAAAGTACAACCTCATACCGGTCCCCGTCGGAGAGCTCGGGACCGGATTCGCGATGGAAGAAGAAGTCGGGATGGACCTCCCGCAAGAGGAAATAGAGCCCATGTTGTCCTTGGCGATGGAGCAGTTGAAATCAGAAGTGCACAGTACCTGCGCAGTCCTTGGTATCTCAAGAGGTAAGGATAAGACTTAGAACATAAAAATTATATACATATATATATATTTACAGTTTTAACTGATCCAAAGAGGCGATGATGATATTAATTTTTAAAAAATACTTGCCCTAATAAGTTCCTGTGTTTGTTTGTTTGGTTGTTTAGTGGCGCCAAACTTCATTGGTCATCAACGCCATTTATATTTTATTTAATTTTGCTAATATTCGTTAAATTTTATTTATTTTTAATTTTTTAATTTTTTTTTTAATTATTATTTTTTATTTCTTCCGATCAAGTTATATTTTTGTCAGTAAATTTTGTGATTTTAAAAACTGGAACACCAATTCTATTGCCTTATCATCGTCTCCAATGGTTTTTGAGATATCTTGGCTTAGTCCCAAGCTATTGAGGTGTGGTGTAAAAATGGGCATCGTTGGAAAACATGGCTTATTGTTAAATTGTTATTGCAATACTGGCAGTTCGGAGTTTCTTTTGATATAAGATAGGAGTGGGTGAGCCTCGTGTGACCTATTCTCAGCCTAGTCAGTACAACTTCCTCTCTACGGCATTTGCGACTGGAGGTACCCCAGGGCTTCTAATTAAAAAGTAATCTTTGTGTACCATTAATACATCATTTTTTTCGATATTCTTTTCCGACTCTGATTCCTTAGCACCACAAGGTTGTCTTATAATGAAACCTTAAGAAAAATCCTTTCATTTTGGCTTGAATCAATGGACTACACGGGTTCTGAGAGAACATTGGGTCATGTACCACACATTTTGTGAGAATTTAGAACTTGGAAAAGCAGAAGTGAGAAGGAAAAATAGGAATGATTTGAAACATTTGTATGTGTTGTAGAGACCGAAATGGATTGTAAAAGGAAACTGCAGGGGGGGGAAAAAATTGTTTATCATATCTTATTATTGTATCTCTTTTTTTCTGATTATACCATGTATGTGTAATGTATATATGTCCGATTACGGATTGATAAGTATGCTGTGTGAGATAGCTATCTAATGTATTTAGGCAGCATAGATAAATAAAAATAACAGAAAGACCTTAACATGGAAATTTAATTAGCCCCAAAATGGTCTTTAAATTAACCTAATTTTCACAGATTTTTCTTCAGTCTCATGTTTGCTCAAGGCGAGAATAGGGAAAATCACATTTTTCTCTTTTTTATGATCATCTTCCAGATCATTTCTGACATACGGGTTGATGATGGTTCATCTAAAGGGTACCACTCAACAACCATGGTGGGGGGTCAACTTTTCATTTCTTAGAATCACTTAAGTCAACCACCCAGGCCGATTTCGAACCGGCCCCGCTGCAGATGTTGTAAAGACGTACGCCTCAACTCCCTCAGCTACAGACGGCCAAGTAGGAAAAGTCGGATAATGAAGTTTAGGTTTGGTAGTCCGCATACTGCTATAGGGTGGAAACCACTGGTTTAAAACATTTTCAGCTTTACCTCTAAATACAACGTTAAATAAAAGCTTATAATAATGATAAATTGTAAAAAAAAAATTTTTAGCTTCGAAACTTTTAGGAACTCCACCTCCGATGGACATGCCACATGCCAATATTGTCAGTCTATTCTCACGATTAAACATATTTTAATATAATACAACGACAAGCAGAATATTACTAACCCCAAATTTATCTGAAGCTCTCACAGATGAGGAAGCTAAAGTCACATAGGTATTTTTTTATTTTTTTTTTATTGTTTATTTATTGTAATTTACAACTGTACAAAATAATACAATAGATAAATATGTAGTATGTTTCATATACACTTAAAACTCTTGGGAAGGAACCACCCATTGGTGGTACTTCAAACATTGATTTAAACTAAAAGGTCTCGTGGCCATCTTCTTTTCAGACGCCTCGGAGGATTATCAGGGATTGTTAAGGATGAAAGATTAAGAATTAATGGGTTAGGGTGGTTAAGGAGTTTGGAATGAAAAGACCCATATCTGTTTTGGGCCAATTCTGTAACAAATGGGAAGTTAAGGTCTTTGTGAATGAGTTTATTTGTGACGTGATAAGGAGCATCAAGGATTTTACGTAGGATTTTGGATTGTAACGATTGGATGCGGTAAGAATTTGATGGTTTGGTGGAGCCCCAGAGCTCAATTCCATATGTCCAAATTGGTCTGATTATTGTAGTGTATACTAATTTTTTGTAGTGAATGGGAAGTTTAGAGCGTTTGTCAAGTAAGTGTTGTAGCAATCGGAATCTACGAGCAGTTTCTTGTCGTTTCAGTCTTGTGTGTGGATTCCAAGTAAGTCTCTTGTCAAGATGGAATCCTAAGTATCGAATCTGTTCAACAGGCACATAGGTATTTAAAATTTCAAAAGCCCATTGTCTCCTTTCCAAATTATAGGCTTTCTTTGGTTTTAATTTTAAGTTTTTATTTTAGTATTATTATTATCTCATAATTCTTATTTTTTTATTAGTTATTTTAATTTTGCGTGAGTAAATGCGTGTCTGTGTGTATCTTTATAATTATAATAGTCCAAAGACGTTGATGACCAAAAGGTTTTACGCCTTTAAACAAGAATAAACAAACTATTTGTTACGTTTATTAAAAACCATTTATGTTCAATATTCTTAGAAATGCTGATCCATCTGGCTTTGCATAAATGGCGTCACCAATCCTTGAGGGATAGCCATTGCGGTTTTAATGTGTAATGAGCCAAACTGTAAATGAACTCACACTCGGCTTCTGTAGCAAACATTACATTAATATTAATATCATTCCGTAATCAGAGATCAGGTAGGAAATAAATCAAAAGTAATTTCGAAATCGACATTATTTAAAATGTTTTACCTGCGTCATTTGAACAGCACCTTCATGATCTTTAGTTTAACATGTTAAAGTGTGTTAAATGTAGAAATAATTTACCAGGTTAAATATTAAATGCATAAGAGCTCCAAGCGGATTTTCTGAGCAACTTGTTTTATAACCTTTCCTTCCAAAACTTCATGTTATTGTTTACATCTAAGATGTATATTAGGACTTAAGGGCGTAAGTCTTAACAATCATCAAAGACCATAGAAACATCTAAGTTTTGATTAATGTAATTTATTGCAACAGGTCTAAAGTGAATGAAAAGTTGAAGTTATATGAAAGTTTGGCTACTGAGTCTCTTGTTTAAAAACATCCAAAACAATACTAACACAATCAAAACACACACTATAAGCAAATAACCTAACACAACTAACAAAATGGTGTCGAGTTCAGCTGGTCCGTTGCGTGACGTCATTCTCCATTTAACAGACTCTAAACCCTGTTATCTGTTACATCGTTTTAACATGCTAAAAGGAGGAAATATTTCTCCATTTAACATGTTAAATTAAAGATCATGAATACCCCTCTTCTTTCAGCATGTTAAAACGATGTAACATTTAACATGGTTGAGAGCCTGTTAATAAATCGATTAAATGGAAAATGACATCATAATCACATAACAGACCAGCTGAGCTCCACACCATTTTGTCTGTTGTCGTTTTAATAGGTTTTTAGTTTAATAGTTATTTAGGTTAATAGTTTAGTTGCTCGTAGTTATAAATAAAATAGTAATAGTAATAAATAAAAAATAATAATAAAATAATGGGAAAAAAACTTTGAGGGGAAAAAGGAACAAGTGAGGTGGAGGAAAGATGATATGAAGGAGCTGTTGGATATGTTATCATCTCGTAAAATTACAGAGTTACGTTTGCCAAGACAATCCGCTTGAAGTTCCTCTCTATTTAACATATAACATGGATTTAAATTAGGCTGCTCACAATCCTACAGCTATTACATTCAGCATGTTAAAACTTTTTACGTTTAACACATCATGAATACCCATATTGATAAGAAACCATATTAATATAGTTTCAGTTTGGAAACATAAAATCCTTCGTTGAGGATTGAGAACTTATTCATTGCTAGTACTAATCAGATTAGGACAGAATAAAGCTTTGGTCAGATTGTCTAAAGCTATCAACTTAAACAATCCTAAAGAAGCTCAACAAAGTGAGGCGAAACGTTAGAAAATAAATAGTTGTTGACTATTTGTGTTCTCTTTTGACCGCCCTCCTGACCATCTTCTTCATTATTTGAAATTATACGGTCATTTATTTATATTATACATATAATATGAAAAATCTTTTAGTTTAATAATTTAATAACATTTTTAAAGGGAGCCCTTCATATATTCCGTAATAAAGGGAAACTTCAGCAACCGAGTGGGGCAAAAATTAACTCTAGTTGAAACTAATAGCTAAAGTTGCCATGGATACGATATTTGTTTATCAATGGTTCATTCATGAATAAGGCTCGTATCCATGGCAATTTTAACTCTAGTTGAAACTAATAGC
>NW_027111267.1:418204-419387 GCF_000696795.3 Halyomorpha halys | reverse complement strand
TAACTCTAGTTGAAACTAATAGCTAAAGTTACCATGGTTACGATATTTGTTTATCAATGGTTCATTCATGAATAAGGCTCGTATCCATGGCAATTGTAGCAGTCTAACTATATCTAATTTTTGTCCAATTCAAATAATAATAATTGTAATTTCTTTTTTATTTTATCTTGTAGCACTGACAGAGTTCAAATAAATACAATGTGTAGTTTAAACTTAGAAGGAGGGTCGTACGCAGGTCTATCGTTCTGAGATCTACGGGTGGTTCAGGTTCAAATCCTGCCTGGGGGCGTTGAGTTTTATCATTAAATGGCGACCACACAAAATGAAAAACATGACCCGCCACCAAGGTTAGAAAAGGTTGGTCACTTTTAGATAACCTAGCAAACATCACCTTCGTTATGGAATGCCTTAAAAAAAAAACAAAAAAAAAAAAAACTTAAAAGGTTATCTTGCTTTCTCAACAGTTATTTATAAGTCCAATTTTGGTATTATGAAGCTAAATTAAATATGGAGTCAACGATTCGCTATTTCGACCAACCTTGATTTTAATTAATGTAAATTATTAATAATCACTTAATCTTAGTTAAATATAAAATTTTAATATTAAATCTGCATTTATATGAAATTACATGTATTAATATTAATAAGTTGGAACGGTGAACGAGTTTATATATAAGAAAATGGCAAACGCTTAGATCCAGCATAACTTTTGAATCAAGTGTTTTTAATGTTTGTTTAATTTTATTTTATTTTCGGCAGTATTATCGTACTATCAGGATTTTCGTGACAGTTGATCGAGACCATTGGGTATGTTTTTAAAATTATATTCGAACTCTTTTTGTTAAATTGATTTAAACAACCCTTCAAGATAGCAATGGCATATAGATATAGATATTATCGAAATATCGATATTTAAGTAATCGATAATACCAGAATATCGATATTTTCCTTTCATATATCAGTTTTTAAAAAAAAATAATTTTTGACCAAATCAAATTTAAAAAAAAGCTCGTATATAAGGAAACAAAAAAATTGTATATAATTATTTTAAAAAATTTATTGAACACATCAGAACCCAGCCATTATCATTTCTTTTTTTTTTTTTTTTGGAATTGATAGATTTATTTATTGATAGATATTACAATCTGCCACACAGTTGTGGGCAATAGGCAATAGTGATGAA
>NW_027111267.1:403549-417484 GCF_000696795.3 Halyomorpha halys | reverse complement strand
GAAAAATAAATAAATAAAATAACATAATGATAAAATAATATATACAATATTTACACAATCGACCTGAGGATCCCTGAGCCCACTCTATCCACGTGTGAGGGGTAGAGCAGAGCTCAAGAGATCCCAGCGCATCCCTCTCGCCGCATCACTGGTATTAACATTGAATCGAAATACTAATAATTCTTTAATTTGTTAAATATCCGATATTGTAGTACCCATATCGATATTGTTAAACCATATCAATATCGATGTTTTTGTTCTGTTACCCATCCCTACTTTCCAACAGAACCTAAGTTCTTTTTCTTCACTAGAGTTTTCTTTAAACTTCAATGAAGAGACCAAATCTTCTCCTAAGGATCTTATCGAAGGTTTTTTTTTCTTCTTTACTTAGAGAGGATGTGGTCAGTACCTCGTATCCATTACCTAATCTATCCAACTCTGTTTTATACTTCTCTAGTACTCCACAGCACCTCGCCCATTACCAACCTGTGGGTTCAAGTCTCTTCGTACAGTATGCGAATCGTTTATTGTCCGACCTACATAACTCATTGAAGGACATAATTTTCCTATAGGTCGTGAGTAGGCGCCTATGGACTTCATTGCAACATCTAATCATTATATTTATGTAACTGCTATAATACTACCTTATATATAATCATCGATAATAAATCGATATAAATCATCTCTTGTTTGTACCATCCTATGATCCAATAATCGATAATCACATAATATTATTTTTATTACGGTGATTTTATAAAAATATTATATTAGATTTTCATAAAATTATGAATACTCTTTCCAAATCAACTTTATTCTCCAAAAGACGTTTATTAAAATTTAATCTGCTTTAATTTGAAATAGAATATTCAGCCTCCATAAATATTAACGTTTTTGTTAAAAAGTAAAAAAAAATTTTTTTTTTTTATTTATTTATTTATTGATATTTACAACTGTAAAAAAAATACAACCAGTAAAGTTGATCATAATGATGTAGAGATGTAGAGATAGGATAGGATGTAGAGAAACTACCCAGTAGTAGAACTCTACAAACAGTTTACAATATAAGGTCACGAGGCCATCTTCTTTTCAGGCGCCTCGGAGGATTGCCAGGAATGGAAGAGGAAGCAAGGTTAGAAACGAGTGGGTTTGGGTGGTTAGGGAGTTTATTTTGGAAGGAATAATATCGGGTTCGGGCTAGATCGGTTACGTAAGGAACATTTAGGTCTTTATGGATGGTTTTATTAGTAACAAAATAAGGAGCATTGAGGATTTTACGAAGGATTTTGGATTGTAAAGATTGGATACGAGAGGAATTCGAAGGTTCAGTGGAGCCCCAAAGCTCAACTCCGTATGTCCAGATGGGCCTTATTATTGTCAGGTAGATCAATCAAAAAAAAAAAAATTAAAAAAAAAAATTTTTTTAAGTTAAAGAGCCCGATGGGAAAAAATCAGTTATTTCACCTCAATTTTTAATTACTTCAAAGAAAACTATGCATAATTATGAGTCAAAATTGATGAGTCGGCCGGTAGGGGAATACAAAATGGCGGCTATATCAAAATGATAATGTATGATTTTCCATTCGGAGCTCAATATCTTTAAAGCTACCTACAACACTAAAAATCTAATAGAACGTCATTTAAAGTAGAGTAAATTTGCTAAAATATGAGCCCTAATAAAGCTATTTACGTTCAATACTTCTCGAGATATAGCTTTTTTAAAAGCAACATTTCGTGAAAAATATACTGAAAAATCAATAGTTAGTGAATTTATTGTGGGAAATCAATATCTCAGTAACCATGAGACATACAGATATCTATTAGCACTAATTTAATGAGCTATAAAGTAGTTTATGACGTTTATCTTCTAAGGAGTAGTAGTTTTTATGATATTTGAGTACGAATGTGATTTTCGCATACGAAATTTTGTCTAACTAATAATTAAAAACTTATTTAGCAAATATCATTAAAAATACTACTCCTGCGAAGATAAACGTCATAAAATACTTTATAGCACATTAAACTAGCATTAATTTGAATACTAATATACACCTCTAAGTCTTGTGGTTCCTGAGGTAAATAATTCCCACAATAAATTGTCTAAATACTGATTTTTCAGTACTTTTTTTATAAAATATTGCTTTTAAAAAAGTTATATCTAGGGAAAAATTGTACGTACGCGACTTTATTAGGGCTAAAATTTTACTCATAGCAAAAATGATGTTTAATTAGGTTTTCTAGTTTTATTTTTAAGATTTTGAGGTATCTGACTTCCATTACCTAATAATCCTCCTAGGCGTCTGAAAATAAGATGGCCTCGAGATCTTCTCCTCTAGAAATGTTTTTGGAGTTATATCAATGGGTAGATTCTCCACATGTTTGTATCATGTCATTATGTCACTTACAGCAAATTTACTTGATGTGTATATATGTATACAGTTGTAAATAACAATAAATAAATTATTAAAAAAATAGTTCAAGGGACTAAAATATTATATTTATTGAGGAATGAAAAATTATATTTCTTTATCATTTTGAAACAGTGGCCATTTTGTATACTCCTTCACTATACTTGTCAGGCTCATCAATTTCGACCTGTAATTATACCTAGTTTTCATTGAATTAATCACAAATTGGGGTGATATAACTAAATTTTTTTCTCTTCTTGGGATCTTTTACTATAGAATCATTTTGGTATTTAAAGATTTTTGTGAGTATATTTTCTTTAGTGTAGACTAAGTGACAATAAAAAATCATTGAGGTCTCTGAAACTTAATAAACCTATTGGATATTCTAAGACATGGTACAGGTAATAAATCTGCCCCCCTTTGACGACTCACACCTGCAAGAGGAATTAACACATGCAATGATGCACTGTCGATCCTCTGCCTCATAAATCCATTAAGTCATTATAAATTCTACTATTAAGACGGCCGTGGAAAGGTCGCGACCCAGGTTGCACAACAGAGAGAAAGAAACGAACCCCCTCCCCTCCCCCCCGCTCCGCCGGATAACGGGACGGCAAAGAAGAAAGTGGGCCGCTCCTCGTCCGATCTTGACGCATTACATTCCTCTTCTCAACTAGCCACTTTTAGGCTTCCACCAAAGAGCTTCAATTATATCTCTTTGTTGGTATTATCGATTATATACTAATCGAACAATTGTACATCGCTCCTATACAGTTGTTTTTTATATAATATAAAGTAATCCACAGCGATGGTGATGTTTGCCTATTTATAATGACTGAGCTCTTGGAAAAATCCTTAATATCATCATATATAAACTGATTTCATATTAATAGTTAATATTAAGAAATATAAATAAATAAGATACAAGGATAATAGACATGACACAAAATATTAAAGACACGGTAAATTATATACAGACACAAAACATGTAAATACACATTATGCCTATATAATTAATAGATTAGCCATATAAATATAAAAGAGCAGGGAAAATTTGTGAGAATAAAATAGCCTAATCATAAAAAATCATTAATTTTAATTTAAATTACATAATAAATTAAAATTGGACATATTAGTAGGGAGGTATTAAAACAGCATATTGGGCATGTTGGTATGGTCCAAAGAGTTACTATCTAGTATAGAGCATTGCTTTGCGCTACAGAGATAGATGAATGCACCAATAGTGAAAGATAATAATTTAATTAATGTAGTGTAAAACAATTTTAAACTATGATTATATAGATGACATGATTTCAATATGGAAATTAAAAATATGACAAATATGTGGATTGTAAATGTACATGAGTATGGGACAATTGTACCAAAACGTTGCACAATGAAAAATATTATTAAGTTTTTCACCTCAGCAATTTTAAAAAATAAATAAATAAAATATAATTGAGAGATAAAAAAATGTATTTATTTACTCGATAAGTGACATTAATTGATGTAATAAATAAGAAAAAAAATCAAATTATTTAAATTTATTCGTAAATGTTTATTTTCTTAAGCTAATCAAATATTTCTGGAATGTGAGGGTTATTATCGCTTAGTAAAGTTGCCAAATGATATTGTAATCCGCTGCCTATCAAATGCCTACAGTCTGTCAGTATGTGTTTGACAGTGGTACGTTATACTGTCTACACGTTGATGTAGATGTCCCTGACAGTAATTATTCTTGGGTTAGTTGAGTGTGTCCAATTCGCAGTCTGGTCAGTATTGCTTCTTCTGTTTTGGATTGATATCTTTCATTGATGTATTGTACTCTTAATTTGTTTTTTGTGGTGTTGGTCCAAGTTGCCTACCCTTTATTTAATATTTTTACTGTCATCAAACCATAAAGGTCGTTCTGGGGCCAACCTAAGCAGTCAGATGACGGGATCAATTAATGGCGGCAGCTTTATCCGCTTGGTCAGCTTTACAATTGCTCAGGATATCCTTGTATCCCGGTACCCAGATGAACTAAACTGTGCGGTCAGTCCAATTTAGCTTGTAGATTATTTAAAATATGAGTACTGCGACAGGATGTCTTGTATATATGTTTTTCAATAAATACATCTTCATACAACTACCCATTGGTAACACTCTAATAATATTTCTACATTATAAGGTTTCGAGGCCATCTTCTTTTCTGGCGCCTCGGAGGATTGTCAGGAATGGAAGAGGATGCAATATTAGAAACTAGGTTGTTTAGGTGAGTAGGGAGTTTATAATGGAAGGATTGATTTCTGGTTCGGGCTAGATCGGTTACATTAAGGCCTTTATGGATGATTTTGTTAGTGGCAAAGTAAGGACAATTGAGGATATACGAAGGATTTTGGATTGCAAGGATTGAATACGAGAGCAATTTGAAAGTTTAGTGGAGCCCAAAAGCTCAACTTCGTATGTCCAGATAGGCCTTATAATTGTCGTGTAGATCAGTCTTTTGTAATGGATTGGAAGTTTAGACCGTTTGTCTAGAAAGTGCTGTAAAAGTCGGAATCGACGTGTAGTTTCATATCTTTTCAGTTTTATGTGAGGATTCCAAGTTAGTCACTTGTCCAGATGTAGTCCGTGGTAGCAGATCTGTTCGACAGGGGTAAGAGTAACATTATTAAATGAAACTGTAGGGCAGTCAGTTTATTTTGATCCTACAACTTCGAAGGACTATCTTAAATATAAATGTACACCTCACATCCAGCATTTTTTTGCAGGCTATTCTGTCAAGGTCGTTAATTTCAGTCAAATCAAACTATTTTGTCACTTATAAATTTTTAAACATTTAATTATAGATTAACTTAAACTTATCTCACCAATATTTTAATAGTCACACTAAAGATGACGACATAAAGTGTCAAGTTAATCTGTAATAAAAACATTAAAAATTTTTTTTTAAATTATTTATTTAATGTAATTTACAACTGTACAAAATAGTACAATAGGTAAATATGTAGTATGTTTCATATACACTTGAAAATCTTGGAAAGGAACCACCCATTGGTGGTACTTCAAACATTAATTTAAATTAGAAGGTCCCGTGGCCATTTTCTTTTCAGACGCCTCGGAGGATTATCAGGGATTGTTAAGGATGAAAGATTAAGGATTAATGGGTTAGGATGGTTAAGGAGTTCAGAATGAAAAGACGCATATCTGTTTTGGGTCAAATCTGCAACGAATGGGATGTTAAGGTCTTTGTGAATGAGTTTATTTGTGACGTAATAAGGAGCATCAAGGATTTTACGTAGGATATTTAAAATTTAATGGAAAAAGTGACAATATTTTGTTGACCTAGCCTATTAGATGATTTGATTGAAATTAATGACCTCAGCAGAATAGCTGGACGGAAATAATTAAGAGTGTTTTCAGACTTAACTTGTATACAAATTATTTTCTTTACATAGTTTTGAATAATATTGTAATCTATTTTGCTAATCCGAAAAATATTTAGGAGTCACTATAGACCACTATTGTAATGTTGTTCAATCACTATATTAATTAAAATAATAAATAAAATAAAATAATGTAAAAGATGTATCCATATTTTACTAAAAAGTCAAACTTATTCCACAGTAATAAACTGATACTCCGTAAATGAGTACATAGACCTGTCATAAAGGTGCCTTTACATGTTTGCCAAACAATGGCAAATTAGCACATGCCCAAGCTTGTAGATGCTTTATTTTTATCTACTGTTACAAATTGGCCTGGATTCGTTGTCGACACGTCGGGTGTGTGCGCTTGTGCGACATTCAAACGATTATCTTCATTTCGCCGTGTTTTTAGACTGACAACAAATGAATATTTGTGTTAATTAATTATAGAATTTCCCCAACTTTTCGATTCAATATTTAAATCTTGTTTAAAATTGTATATTTTAAAATTTATTGATTCGGTGTAAATACATTGTTTCAAATATTTTTAATTAAATTTAGCGGTTTATTTTGGACTTAACACATCACATATATATATTTATGAAGACATCATATGTCAAGATTATTAAATAAAAAAATTTCCGATAAAAATTCTAGAAGGAAGTTTGAATTTCTAGGTTATGTAGTAACTATTTATATGAATTTTTATCATCTACAACCTACATTGATGACATTTATGTTTCCTTTGATTTCGCATATCTTTATTTTGTCCGTTTATTTGAAATAAAAATAGAGTAAATCGAATGTTATAGCCTAAAAAATTTAAAAGACAAAACAAGCGTGTGAAAACCGACGTTTGTTGCTTCCTTTGTTTACCAAGCGTTTGTACACAACATATGCATACATACAACATATGCTGACTACGGTTAACTAAAAAATGGTGAATGAAAAAAAAAAAATTGAAACTAGAAATTTAATTTAATTATATTATTTCAATTTCTTGAGACAAGGTAATTATTTATTAAATAAATCAAAACTTGTATCCTTTTTTGTCTCAACATTTTATATTTTTCAACAGTCCAACGTTTCGGCCATTTTAGCCATCCTCAAGGACAAAAATAATTTTTGTTGAATTGTGCGCCCTTTCCTCCACCCCCGACCATCTTCTAAACATTTTGTTAATTTGTTTCAGTTTACATTCATTTTTATAATTAAGTTTCTATATTAAATAAATCAAAACTTGTATCCTTTTTTGTCTCAACACTTTTTATTTTTCAACAGTCCAACGTTTCGGCCATTTTAGCCATCCTCAAGGACATCTTTAATTATAAATTCATCCTCACATTAAATTTAGAATTACTTTTGCAGGCTATTCTGCCCAGGTTATTCATTAATTATAAGTTAAAAACCTATTTTTTTAAAAATTTAAAATCATAAATATCTAATTCTTTTTATATAAAATTATCCACACAAAATCACTACCATATACCATATATAAATGGTTTGTGTATAGAGTAGTGATTTTGTGTGAATAATTTTATATAAGAAGAATTAGATATTTATGATTTTAAATTTTAAAAAATAGGTTTTAACTTATAATTAATGAATGACCTGGGCAGAATAGCCTGCAAAAGTAATTCTAAATTTAATGTGAGGAAGAATTTATAATTGAAGATGTCCTTGAGGATGGCTAAAATGGCCGAAACGTTGGACTGTTGAAAAATAAAAAGTGTTGAGACAAAAAAGGATACAAGTTTTGATTTATTTAATATAGAAATTTAATTATAAAAATGAATGTAAACTGAAACAAATTAACAAAATGTTAAGAAGATGGTCGGGGGTGGAGGAAAGGGCGCACAATTCAACAAAAAATATTTATTTATGCTCACAGGTATAAATAATATTGTGCCTGTTGACACCAATATTGGGGGGGGGCACCTTCCTCCCTTAGGAGTGAAAACCAATTATTAATTTAATAAAAGAAAATGTTTTTCAAGGAAATACTAAAGCACTGTGACAATTATATATAATGATCTTAATGTTTTAGTTTATTTTCCTTATCCATGATGAAATATCACAACTTGATTGACAATGTCTTGCCTTCCCACCCTAGCTTTGGGGTACCCAGGATGCCTTGAACATAAACATCTGAAATTGGATACACTGGGACGAACCCAAGCCAACATGTAGACAGTGTAACGTACCACTGACAAAGATTATTTTCTCTTCAACTTACAAAATATAATTTTAAAAAATTAAATTTCTTTTAAACTCTCTAACTGGGTTAAAAGAGAACTATCCAACGCATGCGCACAGCCGTACTGGCTCTTGGAATGTGGTTGGCTTATAATGACCACCACCTGTTCAATCCTTGTCATTAAAAATCTTTATCGAATTTTAATGATCTTTAATACAATATTTTTTTACTTACAGTTTTGATATTTTTTTCCTGATCAAATCAATAATTTGCTTTTAAAACTACAACAAATAAAATTTTGTTTTCTATCATTTAAACAAAATTAAAATAAAGCCTAGTAAGATGAAATCGATCCTATTAAATCAATTCTCAATAATCTATAATACACCAAATTTTTTTTTTCTATTTATAGTTTTGATATTTTTTCTAATAAAACCCAAAATTTGTGTTTTAATACTATAAAAAATAATTATTTTTCTATGATTTAAACAAAATTAAAATTAAGCCTACAAAGATTAAATCGATCCCATTAAAATCGATTCTCGATAATCTAAAATCGATGGTATTACACCAAACATTATTTTCTTCTATTTATAGTTTTGATATTTTTTTTAAATAAACCAATAATTCGTGTTTTAAAACGTACACTAAAAAATATTATTTTTTAATTATCTATCTAAAATCGATTCTCATCTCTGCAATACTCCAATTTTTTTTTTTCTAATTCAACCAATAATTTAGCTTTTAAAACTATAACAAATACAATTTGTTTTTTTATAATTTAAACAAAATTAAAATTAAGCCTACTAAGATCAAATAGATCCCATTAAAATGGATTCTCAATGATCTGTAATACACCAAATTTTATTTTTCTATTTATAGTTTTGATATTTTTTCCCGATCAAACCAATAATTTACTTCTAAAACTATAAAAAATACATTTTTCTACTATTCAAACAAAATTAAAATTAATCCTATTAAAATCAAATCAATCTATTTAAAATCGATACTCAATGATTTGTAATATACGATTTTTTTTTATATATATAATTTAAAAATGGTTCCTAATAAAACCAATAATTTGCGTTTTCAAACTTTAAATAATATAATTATTTTGCTATTATTTAAACAAAATTAAAATGAAGCATACTAAGATTATATCAATTTCATTAAAATCGATTCTCAATGATTTGTAATATACCATTTTTTTTATATATATAATTTAAAAATGGTTCCTAATAAAACCAATAATTTGCGTTTTCAAACTTTAAATAATATAATTATTTTTTTTATTATTTAAACAAAATTAAAATGTAGCCTACTAAGATTAAGTCGATTTCATTAAAATCTATTCTCAATGATCTGTAATAAACTATTTTTTTTTCTATTGATAGTTTAAAATGTTTTCCCAGTAAAATCATTAATTTGCGTCTTTTTTTTTTTTTTAATATAAGGCAATGCACAGCGGAAGTGATGTTTACCTATGCATACTGACTAATAAACATTCCTGATATCATCATACCTATACTATAGTTTGCGTTTTTAATATGTAAAAAATGTATGTTTTTCTATTATTTAAACCAAATTAAAATGCATCATTTTAAGATTAAATCGATCCCATTTAAATAGATTCTCAATGATCTGTAATGCGCCAAATATTTTCTATTTATAATTTCTTATAAAACCTTCTTCTATTTCTAATAATTTTTATATTATTTAAAGATGTCTACTTAAATTCATTTTCATCTTTAATTATCATAACTTAAAAAAATGTATTATTAATCTCATTATTGAAGTATTACAGTTATAATTAACTTTTAAAACAATGATATAAAACTCGTGAGCTTTTAATTTAAAATTTTAGAGCTGGGCTGAACATAAATGCAATTAATGTTAAAATAAAAAATGAGGAGATGGTCGGGGTACGATCTGCAAACAAACACAATACTCTAGTCAGAACCTCTGCTGGATCAGCCCTGATGATGGCCTGAAATTTAGGCCGAAACGTCGGCACAAATAATACGTTTGTGTTTATTTGCTGACCGCACCCCGACCATCTTCACCTCGTATTAATCTACGGTCAACTCATTACGATAACACCTCATTAAAAAGAAAAATACTCTTCATCTTTTAGATATCAAATAGTACTGGGGTCATTTCATATAAAATGTTTATTTTTATTATTTTAGAAATTTGAAATCCTACTGACTGCCCTATAGTTTCCTTTAATAATGTTGCTCTTACACCTGTAGAACGGATTCGCTAACTTGGGCTGCAACAGGACAAACGGTTAACCTGGAATCCTCACACAAAACTGAAAAGACAGGAAACTGCACATATATTGCGATTATTACAGCACTTACTGGACAAACGGTCCAAACTTCCTATCCATTACAAAAGACTGATCTACATGACTGAAATATGAAACATAGGGCTATTTGGACATACGGAGTTGAGCTTTAGGGCTCCACTAAACCTTCGAATTCCTCTCGTATCCAATCCTTAAAATCCAAAATCCTTCGTAAAATCCTCAATGCTCCTTATTTTATTACTAATAAAACCATCCATAAAGACCATAACCTATAAAGACTAACAAAACCATCCATACATGTTCCTTATGTAACCGATCTGGCCGAACCAGATACCATTCCTTCCATTATAAACTCCCTAACCACCCAAACCCACTAGTTTCTAACCTTGCTTCCTCTTCTATTCCTGGCAATCCTCCGAGGCCTCGTGACCTTATATTGTAAAATGTTTTCAGAGTCCACTACTGGGTTGTTTCTCTACATGCTGTATCATATCATTATCATTATGTCATTATGATCAACTTTACTGGTTGTATTTTTTATACAGTTGTAAATATCAATAAATAAATAAATTTAAAAAAAAAGAAAAAACCGTAATGTTCCATATGTAATCTAGCCCGAACCAGATACCATTCCTTCCATTATAAACTCCCTAACCACCTAAACCAACTAGTTTCTAACCTTGCTTCCTCTTCCACTCTTGACAATCCTCTGAGGCGCCTGAAAAGAAGAAGGCCACGAGACTTGCTATTGTAAAAACGTCATTATAGTGCAACCAATGGGTAGTTTCTCTAGATGCCTGTATCACTCAATTATAACAGAGATCAAATTTACTGAATGAATAATATAATATAAAGTGTTAAATTACAAAAAGATATTAAAAAAAAAGAAAAAGAAATTCAAAACGCGATTAGTGGACTTTTGTTATTTTGTCTACGAATACATAATTATACAGAATGAAATAAATGAAAATTAGTAAAAATAAAATGATGAAAGAAGTGGAAGATAAAACGTTTAATTAAACATGAAAGTAAAATAACATAATAAAGGAAACCAAAATTTTTAAACGAGAAGATGGTTGTGGGGTGCGATGAAAATAAATAATAAATTAAACAAATAAATAAATTGAAGTAACTTATTTAATCGTGCCAAAGTTTCGGCCAGAATTTCTAGCCTTCATCAGGGCTAAAAACAGAACAAAATATTATTATTTCTTTTGGGCCGCCCATAGCTCAGTGGTTAAGACACAGTCTTACCAATTTGATGTCTATTGGTGGTGCCGGTTCGAATCCGGCCTGGGACGTCGACTTTTTTCATTGAGTGGTGGTCCCACAAAATGAAGAACTTTGACACCCAACCATGGTTAGGCAGTATAGGACTCCAATGGGAGTCTTGGCCGAAAAAAAAATTATTTCTTTTGTTAAATTTAACTTCTATTTTGCCTCTTATTCAATATTATCTATCATTTTACTTTGTTACATTATTTTAGTAGTTTATATCTATTTTAACCTTGATGAGGTCCTGTAAAGTGGGACGAAACGTTGGCTCACAATAAACAGTTTAATTACTATTTGAGTTATTTTGATCGCACCCGGACTATCCTCTTTTAATGTATTATACTCGTCAATCAATTAATAATTTTTGTTTTGAACTATTTTCTATAGTTTCCGCGTTACTCGTCTGGGTTGAGATATGATTCTTCAAGTTTCTCCTTAATTCCTCTTTATCCGATCAAGACTGTTATCAGGAGCCGACAATGGAGAGGAAATAGCGGCTATGATAGGATAGTGCCGAAATAGGGTAATGCGGGCTGAGAGAGCACCGCCCGAGAAAGTTGATAAGAATTAGCCGAAATCGGCTTTAAGAATCCAGTCTGGCGGGGCCTTGGCCTGATTAACAACTGCCCCGCTATAATATAATAATAACCTATAATGTAAGCTAATATATATTATAATAATTTATATAGAATCACGCGTATACATACATTCTTGATTGTAGAGATGATGGTGAGGGTTGCGGTGAAAAGAGGCACTAAAGTTATCAACTTGAACAGCCCTGACGAAGCTCTGCAAAGTGGGGCGAAACGTCGGCAAATAGTTGTTAACCATTTCTGTTTCTGTCTTTACCGCAATCCTGACCATCTTCACCATAATTTGAAATTATACGGTCCAATATTTATATGTATATATTCTTGATCCGAAGCAAAGTCTATCGAATCAACATTGATTCCCTAAACTCATTTTCTCCTTATATACAAACACAGAGTGTCCAGAAAAAGAGAGTACAATTTAGAAATTAAATTAATTAAAAAAAAAAACAATGATATCTAAGAATAATTTTTTTAATTAGTGTGGACCAAGTGTAAAAAATCAGTTAATTGTAAAATCATTGTATTTAATTTATATTAAATGAAATATTATCTGAGACTTGAATGGATAGTTTAAAAATATCTGATGTGTTACCAATGGTTGCATTATGTTATGTTAAAATTTGAACCAGATATCAAACCTCCCATTATAACCTCCCCAGCAACCGAAACTAGTTTCTAACTCCTCTTCCATTCCTACTTCTTCCGAAGCGTCTGAAAAGAAGATGGCCTCGAGACCTTCTAATGTAGAAATGTTATTAGAGTACTACCAAAGAGTATTTCTCTACAATCCTGTATCATACCATTATAATCTAACATCAAATTTACTAGATGTATTTTTATATAAATACAGTAGTAGATGTCAATAAATAAATGAAAAAAATAATTGTTTTATGCTAAATAAAATTACTCAGAGAATTTTTATTTCGATAAATGTGTGATTATTTAATTCGTTAATTTGCACTGTTTTTTTTTCTTTCTTTTCCAAATATTTATTACGCTTTAAAAATAACTGCACGGGGTTTATTATTATTATTGATTATATAGCCCTGCATAGAGTTAGCACAAATGTACTTAAACCCAATAAGAGTGCTGCCAAATGTTTTTAGTCCTAAAAGTGTAACGAGAACTTTTTTGACCTATAAGAGTGCCTGGAAATTTCTTTGAGTCCAACAAGGGAACTGCGAAATTTGCTTTAGTCCAATAAGGGAACCGCGAAATTTCTTTTAGTCCAACAATGGAACCGCGAAATTTGTTTTAGTCCAACAATGGAACCGCGAACTTTGTTTTAGTCCAACAATGGAACCGCAAATTTTTTTTTAGTCCAACAAGAGTACTGTATTCATTTAGTTTAGCAAGAATACAACGAAATTTATGTAACACGACAATGGTGAAAATAGTTCCGATTTTAGCCATTTTTTTCGATTTAACTAATTTCTAAACTTAAGTCTTCTTTACCCGATTTATATATAAATGTTTTAAAGGTGAGATAAAACCGTCGTTAAATTAGGTTAGAGGGGGGGTCAGGGAAGCCTTCCCTTCTATTATTTTTGGTGTTTGATCTTCTTCGAGAAATTGTAACATATTTATTTACATACTTGGCATACTTTGTTTTTGTAAATATTTTTTAAAACATGTAAACGGAAATTATCTTTAAATAATTGACAACATATTCTTTGATTTGATGAGATAAAATCTCGTTCTTAACTACAGAGTAGTCAAACCTTTTAAGCTATATATTTTTTTT
>NW_027111267.1:399757-401519 GCF_000696795.3 Halyomorpha halys | reverse complement strand
ACTTAACCACATATTCACTGGGGTTACAGATATATTTGACCAGATTAGTTATATAGATAGGTTTAAGTATTTAGGTTCTACGGTAACAAGAAAAAACGAAATTATTAAGGAAATAAAAGCTAACTTGAAGGCGGGAAATGCTTGATATTTTTCAATTTTAAAATTGCTTAGTTCACTCCTTCTGTACAAAAACTTAAATATTAGAATTTACAAAACTATTATGTTTATGTACGCTAAACGTGGCTTCTCACACAAAGCGAACAGCGCCTTAACGTTTTCGAAAATAAAGCAATAAGTGAAATATTTGAACCGAAGACTTTAGAAGGCTAAACAAGGATATATTGAGGGAACTGAAATCTAGTTGAGATTATAGCATTGCGGTGAATATGATAAGCGTATAAACACTTTACTGAAGGGTAAAAGTCAGAGGCTTAGGCCGAAACGTAGATAGGAGGATTGCGTTAAGACTACTAAATCAGATTTGGGTTTGGAGAGGCGTGACTGGATAAATCTATGTATAGAACAATCGATTGTTTCGGCATCGAACCTTTGGCTTCGTTAGGCCTTTATTATTATAAGGATAATTTAATCCTTCCTAAATGATAAGGATAGCAGGTTGTTGTCTACTATATATTGTATGGTTTATGGCAGGACTTAAAGCATGTGAAAATGTCTGAATTAGAGGGAGGTGAAATAGGCAAGGTGTACCTGACGCCCACTAAGAGTGGAAATAGATTTTATTGACTGCGTGGGCTCCATTATCTTGACAGATGTTTTTCTTACACAGAAATTCTATTTATTTATCTTAAAATTTATTATCTAGTTAGCTGTATTAACTTTCATTAATTTATTTACGTTATTTCAATTCTAATTACTGGAATTAAATATTCAAAGAAACAATAAAAAAATGTTTCAGACTCAGAAAAGTGTATTTCATTATAAATTTTATTACCTCGGCACCCTTGTAGGGCAAATAAATTTTGCTGTAACCTTGTTGAGTGAAAATTTCCTTTGCAACAGAAACTTATAGCGAGTACATTGGTCGATGTACCACATGACTCGAATGGAGATCGTAACATCAAAAAATTAGAAGGCTTCTCGGGCGACCCGCTCCCTAAATCCCTTTTTTTTCGTACCATCCCTAAAACAAAAATTGTAATGACTATAAAAGGACTGCGACAATTATATACCTTATTCTTAAAATTTTGGTTTCATCCTTTTTTCCGTGCTGAAATGTCACAGCCTGATTCACTATCGCTTGCCCTACCCCTTAGTTTTGATCTTGGGTACAACCCTTGGGAAGAGGAGACTTAAGTTAAGTAAATTGAGCAATATTGGAAAACAGCTTGAAAACGCTGCTTGGGTTTTTTACGATATCCCTAGAAAGGGTAGTCAATATTTCCTTTAAAAAAATTCCTTAAAAAAAATAACTAAAATTTAAACTGAATCATCATTAAACCATTCTACAGAAAACAAGCCCATCAAATTTATATTATTAATAATTTTTTTGCGAAATTTCAAAATCATAATACTGCTTTTAATTTTTTTAAAGTAATAAAATAGATATCAGAGATTCTAAAACGTAATCTTGAGAACGAAGGCTTTTCATAGGTTTTTTTTTTTTTAAAGAGATTTATTTATTGATAGATATTACAATCTGCCACACAGTTGTGGGCAATAGGTAATAGTGATGAATGATCTCATACATACTAAAATAAATAAAAAGAAAAAAAGAAAAGAAAAAAAATAATAATAATAAAAA
>NW_027111267.1:391864-398907 GCF_000696795.3 Halyomorpha halys | reverse complement strand
TATTAATTTCATTCTATAAAATTATTTAATATATATCATTCTGTTTATATTTTATTTTTTTAAATTTATTTTTTGTATTTATTGGTTGTTATCTTCTTCTTTGCTCTTAGCCCTGATGAAGGCTAAACATTCTGGCCGAAACGTTGACACAGTTCTTTCAACTTATTTGTGTAATATTCTGACCGCACCCCCAACCATCTTGTCTTCATATTATAAATAACTGAAGATGCCTGAATGGGTCAATATTTGGCAAGATTCATAAATTTTTTTTGAGAGAGAGATTACAATGGTCTTTTTGTGTTCTTAAACTCATAAATGGTCTCCACCCTTTGCTATTTTCAAGTTATCCGCTCCTGCTTATATTTATCAGCTACGAAGTTCATATTAACCCGGATGAACAGAATCCAAAGAGATCCGTTTAAAGGATGAAAAAAAAAACTGAATCAAGTGCTCTAGATAAACAAAAAAAAAATCTCTAACGTAAATTGCTGGCAATTACGGATGAAAAGGTTGTCAGGAGTTGACTGGGCATTCGCCGCGTAACGGGCTCTCAGGAACCTGCAATAATTGAAATATAACAGGAAATAGTAATATAACCATCGATATTATACAATAATCGCCAGATCAAAATCGATTTAAATGTACTTATTTTTTTCATTCTGGTCTAAAAAAAAATTGATATCATAATTGCATGAAAGCTATAATAATTTGTTTCTAATTTAAATTATCATCACATAAACTTGACACTCGAGCTTAATTATGTTAAAGCTATAATTTATGGTTCGCAAATCAACATTAAGTAAGCAATTTTATGAGTTATGAAAGTTTTTTTTTATTACAATACCAGAAGATAAAAAAAGACAGAAATGGGTTAAAAACAACTCTATGAATTTTTTTTTTATTACTATTTTAAAATCGCTATTTGAAAGTTTATATCATCGATTCTTCTATTTGTTGTTAGCTAAAAATTTTTCAAATAACTTTGAAGGGATGATGGGTGGGCATTTTAACCATCTTTTTTTATTTGAATTGAGATAAAATGAAAAATAGTTTATTCTTATATTATATATTTATTTCTTATATTATTAAAAATAATATATTATGGGACAAGGCCGTTAGAACAATAATAAAGTAATTTAAATTTTATAATTACATGTATTAGCCAAAAACAGCGTGGCCGCACTTAATTATAATTTATATTAAAATTGTATATAATGTTAAAAAAAAAAAAATTAAAAAACTAACTGTAATATTATATTAGATTGGTGACGTAAAAGGTCGTTAAATAGAAGGGTTTTAAACGAGGGAAGGGTTGGTACATGACGTAAGTTAGCGGGAATGGAGTTCCAGTGATATGCAGCTCGGGTAAAAAACGGTTTATCAAACGCAGCAGTTCGGTGAGGTGGAGGGTTGATGTCAGATAAACGGGACCAGGTAAGGAGTAGTTTTCATAATAATTGCAAATTATTGTGAATTTTGTATATGAATTTATTTTACTAAATATCATGAAAACTACTATTCTTACGAAGATAAAAATCATAAACTCCTTTATAGCACATTAAACTAGCTTTTATTTGAGTGCTAATAGACATCTAAACATCCCATGGTTTCTGAGATATAGATTTTACACAATAAATTCAATAACTACTGATTTTTCAGAACATTCCTTATGAAATGTTACTTTTAAATAAACTGTATCTTGCGAACTATTTAATGTAAACAGCTATGTTAGGGCTCATATTTTAGTAAATTTACCGTGCTTTAATTGTAATATAATTTCATAAATAATACAACTAATTATCGATGTTAGAAATTATAAATAATTTTTGAATTATTTTGATGTATGCATTATTGAAATTTGGTTGTTGTTAGTTACAGTATGCCTCATGATGGGGCAATGGCCCCGAAAAGTATACGGATAATATGAATATGTAGTACGGGATTGGACTGAGAATTTGAATTTCAGGTTTTCCAGGATATAAGAGGGGTGTTAAGTACTAATTACTTAGAATAGAAAGTAAGTCAGTATACAATACTTTGTCAAGTCCACTGCACAAAACGGACGAAATAAAAATTATAATTGTAGAGAACTTGTGTAGAAAATGGGCGACCTCGTGGGCTGCCGGTGGCATACAGGAGAAATATTGTACTGAGATGAGTTAATACTTTAGTAATCACCAAGTAGCTAAAATATACTTATTTTCAATTCTCGCAAAGGTTAAATTCCAAAAACCATTCGCTTGAGAAGTCAGTTAGGTTGTGTAAAAATATTCTTAAAAACGAAAGAATTATATAGTAAGATCAGCGGAATTGGACAGGGCTTTAGAACTTATTATAGTGAATCATATGCAAATTTTTTTTTAATCTTATATTTTTTATTTGCAGCTGTAAATCTAGTTTACAATCAGCAATTTAGCATTACTATTCAGGCATGGTATGGGTTGGCATGAGGGAGACAGTGCGTCCTCCTCTCGTTCGAATATTTGCTTACACTAAGAGGTCCCTCATCCAACTCCTCTTCAGCCTACTTCGAGTTACGTCACGGATATCATCTATCGTACAAATTTATTGAGAAGTCTCTGTAGTGTGTTGTAAAACCGTTTGTAAGTCATATGAATGTGACAGTAGGAATGCGTGATTGGTCTCAAGTGGTGAATTCGTTGCGTCTTAAAAATTGAAATTGAAAAGTTTGTATTTTTTGAATCTGTGTCTTTTTAGGGGGTCCATAAATTTTGCAGGCGGGGGTCCATAAATTTTGCAGGTGTAAGTCCATAAGGGTTTTAGTAAGTAATTGAATACGTCAAATTTCAGCGTATATATAATTGTCTCAGTCGGAAATTTTGCGTTTTACGTTTTGTTTTGACATATGGGCCCCATGTCAACCTTCTATCATAGGTAAGTCCTAAATAAGTTACTGTGTTTGTTTGTAGTATAGGGTGATTGTCAATGTAAACTGAAAGACATGTTTTGTTTCGTAGAGTAAATCTTAAAATTAAAACGAAAGACTAAACATAAGATTATTGTGAATTTCAATAAAGCAAGAATCAATACACCAAGGTATATTGTGCTATTTTCTTATCTATGATTATGTTTGTTTTTTTATGATGGTCTGTTTGTAAATATTTACTGTAAATTGAAATTGTTTCTTTGAGCAATAAACTTTTCTGTACATTAAAACAAAAACTAAATACACTAATTATAAAATATAAATATAAAAGGTCTGGAAGAGTTGAAAATATGTTAATGAATTCATGTGAAAAAATTGAATTTTTTGTATTGTTTAAAAAATTTTCATATTATCCGTATACGTTTCGGGGTCATTGCCCCATCATGAGACATTCTGTAACTAACAACAACCAAATTTCAATAACGCAAACACCAAAACTAATAATGATTCAAAAATTATCTATAATTTCTAACATCGATAATTAGTTGTATTATTTATGAAATTATATTACAATTAATTAGTATCTGATCAAAGGACTGAGATATTCAATACAAATTATCTATTTTTTTCGGCCAAGACCATTGGAGTCCTATACTGCCTAACCATGGTTGAGGGGCAAGTTTTTTCATTTTGTGGGACTGCCACGCAATGAAAAAGTCAATGTGTCTGAACCACAGAGCTACTGGCGGCCCTACAAATTATCTAGCGACAAATCCTTGATTTTAGTTATTTAAAAAAAATAACACGTACTGGGTTATTGCACATAAAGCAGGATTTCCTGTTTTCATTCTCCTTGTTACATATCCTTATATATCGCTGGAATATTTGTTTCTATTAAGTATTTGTTTGTTTTTTCCATTAGGATAACGAAGGCGACATATGACAGGTGTTTTTGTCTTATCGGTATTTACGACTCACACATGGTGGGCAACCCTTCCGTAAACATAGGCTCAAGAATGTTCGCGTGTACATTTCTATTGAGTCTAGTTTAGCAAGAGCATAGAGTTATAAGTCTATATTCATACATCCGCAGAAAAACAAAAAGTCCAAAGAAGTATTGGTAATAAATTAAAAAAATAAATAAATAAATCTGTATTTACAACCCATTAAGTGTTGAATGATGCAGTACTTTGTAAGGACAGTACCTTGTGCAAGGAGGTGATTTGGTCAGAATCACGCTGGACCGCCCGATTTTTTCCCAAAGAGCCCACAGGGTTGGCTCGCGACTACTATAACAAAATAAATAATTATCCGTTACAGTAGGATCCTAACCTGAGTCCTTGGGGTTAGTAGCATTATGCCTTACCACTGAGTCATGTTGCTCTTACGTTAATAAATGAAAAAAATGTACTTAATATGTTAAATTATAAAATTACATAACCATGATAAAATTATTTTGTAAGAAAAAATATGGATTCAATTAAATTAAATTACATCTATACAAGTCCTAAAACTGTTTATTTATAATTTCAAATGTCCAACGTTTCCGTTAACCTGGATATTACCGAGGACAATCTATTAGATATTGATTTTATTATAAACTTATAATTAATAATTTAAAAAAATATAATTATTATTACCAGTATTTGGTGACATAAAAATTGAAATAATTTTAGCGTTAATTTGTGCAAATTCAGAAACTCAATCATATACGCTAAACACCTTCATGATGGTTTCGTATGTGACATCATTTGAAATAATCGAACAACACTGATTTAGCGATTCACTCTTTTCAAATTATTACGAATTTTGCTGTTAAAAAAATTTTGATTATTATTTTTTCGAATATTTAGAATTTTGACTTTATTTCCTACTTTTTTTGCAACAAACCCGAATTTCTGTTCTGCAGAGGTTAGAGATGTTAAAACATTTGTGTTACTATATTCTATAGTTTTTACTAGTAGTTACTATAAGTTACTAACTATATACTATAGTTAGTAAATTATAGTTTGTTTACTAAAAATACTGCATTTATAAAATGCTAAGATTTTAACAATTTCTCTAAAACTCTTCTTATGAAAGGATGGGTGTTAAAGAATAAGAACAGGTAGGTTTATCATATTATAACAGTTATCCTACAATTCCAGTCTGGTTTCATTTTTTTTTTTTCTCTGAACCTATTACCTTGTATCAAACATAATTCTACATATCGTTTTCTCTCTTACTATACTTTGCAGACTCATCAGTTTTGACTAGTAATTATACACAGTTTTCATTAAATTATTCTAAACTTGGGGTGAAATAACTGACTTTTTTCTCCTCTTGGGCTCTTGTTAGCACGTAAACATGCACTCATACCATCTAACTGTTGTGATATTACTGACATGAAAGATAACTGTCACGTGGAAATGGGTCTTATTATATTACTGCAGGTAGTTGAACTTGGTACTTAGCTCCAGATCGCGCTGTCAGTCAGTTGGCGGTATTACCCAAGACCCGCCTATACCACACCCTTTGCTATATATATCCTCATAATAAATCTACAGAGTGACAGATCGTGGAGGCTTTGCTGACAGCGGGCTTACCCTCAGAGATCCGCTTTATGTTTACATCTTTCAGAACCGGTATCGATTATTTATTGCTTTATAATAATATTAATTATTTCTTCTAAGAAGGTGGCCTCATCGATTTTAATCGATTCTTAAAATTTCCGCATTCACTTCACGAGACTAGTAATTTGTTAAAGGTGTTGACAAAGTGAAACAGGTTGAAAATATGACGAATTTTATATGACAATTAATAAATAGAATGAAAAAATTATACCGCAAAAGCCCATGTTAGTAATAGAGTACATTGTAAGGAAGTACTAGATCAACCATTGTGCAAGGAGGTCATTTGGTTAGAATAACGCTCAACCGCCAGATTTATTAAGAGGACCCACTTTAGGCTAGGTTCAGCACGGAGGGTTCTGAACCCATAGGGTAAACTTATTCCTATAGTATAAAACCAGAACAAATATTTATATATTTTTATTTATATTATATCTGTCATAGCCAAAATACAACTTGGGTCCTTGGAGTTAGTAGCACAGTGCCTTCCTTACCACTGAGCTACACCACTTTCTATAATTAACAATTAACAACTATAAAAAAAAATTAGGATAAACGATTCCCAACATCTTGCATCTCACAAAACTACAACCCCAAACCATAAAATGTTTATTTGAAAGAAATGGTAAGGAGTGCAGTCAAGAAAAAAATAAAAGGTTTTCAACTATTGATTTAATTCCGACGTTTCGACCCACAATTTAAGTTTTCATCAGATCTATTGTGATGGATGGAAATGTATAAAAACAAACAAAGGGATTGACAATGGAGTTTTTTCTCCTTTGCTCATTGATCTCATCTCCACCAATAGCAACAGCCCTGATGAAGACTTACATTATGGGTCGAAACGTATGCAATAACATTCTTTAAGGAAATCATGTCACAAAATTGTTATATCTTCCGTGAATTGATATGTACTTAGGAATTTGATGAAATTTCCATTTTCATCATTTCCCTGCGACATATACACACATGCAAACTGTACTTTATATATATATTTTTTTATAGATATAATCTATTATTATTTATTATATAATTAACTACTCCATCTGATTTATTTCTCCATTTCCTCCTGTTATAAACTTTATATATCACATTCAGATAAAGGTTTTATAAAGTCTGAGGAGAACTAATTTATAAATACGAAGTATTATTAGCTCATTTTAATAAAGGCATCATTATGAAATGATAATATTTTTCTGAGTGATTTTTTTTCTTGTACTTACCTATATGAGGAATATATAGTACGGCAAAGTATTACGATCGTAAAAAATTTCGAATTCCAGTTTTCGACGAAAATATAGCACATTTGAGGTCAATTGAGTAATAACTAAGTGCCGCAAAATGGTCTGTGTGTGTATATCGAACGTAGTTCGTCACTTGAGGAAGTCATTTTTCTAATAATTGTAATTTATATACCATTTACTGGTTTCTATCAAAATTAAATATAAACCGAAGAATGCTGACCAGAGACAACATCTCATATAAAAAAAAAAATAAATACTGATCAAACAGGCATTTCTCATCAATAGTTTAAACAAAACTCAAAT
>NW_027111267.1:391244-391647 GCF_000696795.3 Halyomorpha halys | reverse complement strand
ATAATAAAGATAAAATAGAACAACATATTATTTAGTAGTCCAGTTCTAAATCAATTTTAAATATCTGCGTAGCGAACCCGGAATTTACAAGAATCGATTAGATGACGTTACAGTAGCAAGGAAACGGATCACATGCTTCTATGAAAAAGTCATTAAAATTACCATAAAGACGTGAATTAATGACTACCATAAATGAAACCCACATAATTACGACCATAATTTACCTTAACGCTAACAGTAGCTTAATAACTTATAATTATAGCTTTCTTAGTTAATAAAATCTGACATCATTAGAGATAGTTCACTAAATTTGAGTTTTGTTTAAACTATTGATGAGAAATGCCTGTTTGGTCAGTATTTATTTGAGATATGTTGTCTCTGGTCAGCATTCTTCGGTTTATAT
>NW_027111267.1:385528-390908 GCF_000696795.3 Halyomorpha halys | reverse complement strand
AATAAATAAATAAAATAACATAATGATAAAATAATATATACAATATTTACACAATCGACCTGAGGATCCCTGAGCCCACTCTATCTAGTAGTATTTTAAATAATACCGATTTATTACTGTTGATAAAATTTGAAATTAATTTAAAAAGAAAAAGAATATTTTGTTTTCAGAAATTATGATTCACTGATTAAAAATTATTATATTTTTATGGTAACTATAATCTGATAAATGTTATTAAATTAGTTGTGTTAATATGTAAGAAAAAAACAGAAACAGAAAAATTTATTAAATCATCAAATGAATTTTGAGGACAGAAGCGCGATCTACCGACAGTTATTTTTATACAGTCATTTTCAGGTAATCTTGGTAACCTCGCTAACAAAACTGTAGAGCAGAAATAAGTTGCTAAGTTACTGCAGTTTACTTTTAATTTTACTTCACTCTTGTTCAAATCTTAGTTATACCTAGACTGGTGCAAACGTATCTAAACGTAAAGAGGATATTATATCCCTTCAAAACGCAAACTAAATCAGTTACTTAACATAAAAAGTTCCTCTTTGGTATAATGGTGCAATCTTCTTTTTAAGAAGAACTTACGAAACAAGGATGACTGTTCGACTCTCACGTCTTATTTATGCAAAGCGGAAAAATTTGCACAACTTTCACTTCATGGAATAGGTCATGAAGGGGAAAAAAATAAGCTGGCATTTGCTGCCTGTAAATATATTTTATTTTCATATTTACAAGTAGAGGAGCTCTGGATAGAGTTGGAAAGTACACTGAGGTACAGGAACCCTAGAGAGGTACATGAACTTGAAAAGAAAGTGTTCACTTTCACCGCCATAGAAATGCTTAATGTCACTTCAGTACTAATGGCGCCACAAAAGACAAAATTTCTTTCTTCGTCTCCGGATATTTTATTATTATTATTTATTTTATTTGGAAACCATTAAAATAACTGGCAGAAAAAATCAAATTATTTCAGAAGTCGAATGTTACATACATTAAAAAAAAAATACTAAAATAAATAAAAATATAAACCAAAATACAATTTGAAACAAATCAATAATAAGCCCTGAACTGAGTGTCTAGAAAGTTAAAAATTGTTTGGTGATAAAAAAGTGTATTTGATCTATAATTAAAAGTTTTCAGCATTAATAAAATTGTGACAAAATAGGTAACTAGACATTATTTACGATTTAAAGCGTAAACGATGATATATAATTAATAGATATAGAAAATATTTTTTACTACCTAGTCAGATGGATGAATTTTATTAACTTGTTGATAAATTCTAAACTGTTTAATTTGCAATATTTACATTAGTAAAATTTCATCACCAAAACTTTTAACTGGTAATAAAATCAAAATACTAAAACATAACTCTGTGTATTTAACAATAACTCCAATATTTTACACACATAATTTTTGAATGAAATATCTCTATGATTATTGGTTTGTTTGTATTTAAACAAAGTTTGATCCGATTAATATTAATTTATTTGGGCTACAATCTTTTGAAAGTTTTTAATTAATAAAATTATTTTTGAATATTCTAGATTTATTTATTATTATATAAGGAGTATTCATGATCTTTAGTTTAAAATGTTAAAGCGTGTTAAATGGAAAAACTCATGTTAATTGGAGAAATATATCCTTCTTTTTTTATGTTAAAACTATATAACATAAAATGTTGAGAGTCTGTTAAAAGATCAACAAGGCCCTCAGTAGCCAAACTTTTACACAACTTCTACTTTTCATTCAATTTAAGCATGTTGTAATAGATTACTTTGATGAAAACTTAGAAGTAAACAATAACATGAAGTTTTGGAAGGAAGGGTTATAAAACCAGTTGTTCAAAAAATCCGCTAGGAGCTCTTATGAATTCAAAATTTAACATGCCAATAATAGGGCTGCTCACAATACTTATAACATTTAACACATCGTGAATACCTCTATTATAGAACAAGTGAATTTCTTGAGCTTAGGTAAGCTCATTAATAATTAATATGATTTTCTATTAATTTATTGTTTCATAGGGCGAATTGACAGATATTAATAACCTGGGCAGAATATCCAGCAAAAGGTTTTTAAATAATTGGATTTAAGGTGTAAATTTATGTTTAAAGTATGTTGTTGTTAAAATTGTTACAAATGAATGTTTAATAAAAGTTGTTAATTGTTAGATTGTGCTTGAGGATAGCCAAATCGACCGAAACGTAGGAATGTTGAAGACTTAATGGAGTGTTGAGATTTAATCTGGAAACCAATTAATTTATTTAAACAAAAAATACTAAGTTAATAAATGAAGAGCAAGCGGATGATACAACATGTTTTGAATCTTTAGTGTGGATGATGGGATAGGTGCCTTTAAATCCAGGGCTCCACTAAACCTTCGAATTCCTCTCGTATTCAATCCTTACTATCCAAAATCCTTCGTAAAATCCTCAATGCTCCTTACTTTGTCACAAATAAAATCATACATAAAGACCTTAATGTTGCCTATGTAACAGATCTAGCCCGAACCAGATATCACTCCCTCCATTATAAACTCTCTAACCACTCAAACTCCCTAGTTTCTAACCTTGCATCCTCTTCCATTCCTGACAATCCTCCGAGGCGCCTGAAAAGAAGATGGCCACGAGACCAGCTAATGTAAAATGTCATTAGAGTGCTAGCAATGGGAAGTTTCTCTACACGCCTGTAACACTCCAATTTAACTTAGATCTGATTTACTAAATGTATTATAATATACAGTTGTAAATAGCAATAAATAACTGAGATACCAAGATGTAGGGGGGACTCATGCGCACTTCAAAATATAACAAGATCCAACAAAAGAAAATTGAACTTTTTTTTCTTAAAATATAGTATTTGTAACATAACCCCTCCATCGACTAACCCCTTCAAATAGTACCTACATTGTATGAAAAAACTAAATATATGTATATCATCACCACAAAATTCTACACCATGTTTTTGGGAATCGAGTTATAACTTTGCAAAAGGTTTTAGAGGAATTTGTTTTTAAAAAATAACTTACAAAAAAAAAAAAAATGTTAGAGTTCTAAAAATTGTGCCCATGACCTGTGGCCTCATAATATAATATGCACTAGCAGGGTCTCAAACTTCTATTAACTGTTCTACAATAACAATTTCTGGATCAATATATTTTGAAAATTAACGGATAACTATTAGGAGAATGATTTTTTTATTTATAATATTCAGAGATGAATAATATATAAGAAAGGCCAGGAGTGCAGTACTTTGTATGGAAATACTAGACCAACGGTTGTGTTAGGAGGTGATTTGGTCAGAATTATGCTCAACCACCAGATTTTTCCCCAATTAAGGATACCCACGTTATGAGGCCGGGTGGACACTTAAGGGCACCTGAACCCACACTGTTGACTAAGGGCTACAGGAAAAGAATAAATAATTATCTCTCATATCCAGATTTGAACCCAGGACTAGAAATTTAGCAATAGAGTGCCTTACCACTGAGCCACGCCGCTACTCAATATTCAGAGATAACTGTTATAATATATTTTTAAAGATTATTAGATAAAAGCTATTGAATACCTTTGAATTTCTAATGGAATTATGAAATTAGTTAAAAAGAAAAAACTTTTTAATGAATAGAACCTTGTAATATTTAATTATCTACTCAATTCTAAGATATCGAAAAAACAAAAGATATTTTGAACCTCAAAAGATAATTCGTATTTTTTATAGTCAATAAACGAAAAGATTTTGCAAAAATCTTTTCGACTACTTCGACATATTTTCGTATTATTTCTGATTTGTTAGTTATCTAGTGCGCTAGCTATACTATATGACTCCCAATTATTGAACAACCTCGGTTGTTTTATTGATTTTTATCATAATTACTATATTTTTAAAATTGTAAGAAACACACAAATTACAAATATCATGCTAAAAGTTAGATAGTTTTTCTAGGATCAACCTTTTTAGAAAAAAAAAATGTCCTTTTTAGATTTCTTCTACAACAATTAACAGTTTCTTACATTTCTTTCCAGATCCTAGTAATTGGACGACGGAGGAGGTAGGGACATGGTTGGCCTGGAATTCGGCGCAGTACGGACTGCCCGGAGATCGCTTGCAGTTCTTCAGGATGCCTGGGCAATCTCTCACCGCCCTCACCGAAGAGGACTTCCAGCAGAGGGCACCGGAGGTATGTGTCACTAGATAGTTGGCAGCTTAGAGTTCTGAGAAAGAGTAATTGAGAATATAGCGTCTTTGGATAAACCCCCATGGTTCATAGTCGTAAATAACAATTCAGCCGTCAATCCGTCATTCTTGACATCATAAAGATTCAGATCTTATAGTACAGACCATTAATGGTAAGAGTTATCACCACAAAAATTTATTTTCGAGCAAGATATTAATTAGATTGCATTGCACTCTATTTTTCAATCATATCGGCCAAGATTATAAATACGAACGATCTGCAAATGAAATCAATTGTTTCTTTTTTTTTTGTAGTTACAAGGTATATAAGCAATCGATAAAATGAATATGATCTGAGTACAAATTAAGCAGTTAAAAACTTAGCAAACTGCGACTTGAAAACTTCGTTTTGGAATATAACAAAAATATTAAAGATAGGATATTTTATTATGCCTATGTTTCGGCCTGAACTTTATATCTTATAATAAGTACAAACAAGATAACAGCCATGTTAAAATTAAAATAACATAAAACAGTATAAGAAAGAAAATATAATAAAAAAAAAAAATCATGAAAAATATATAAAAAAAAAGAAGGAAATTTTACTAGTACATAATAGTACATTAACAATAGAAATTAAAATTCAATGAGAAAGATAAATAGGTACTTTGTTACGAAATATTTCTACTGTTACTAGACCAACGGTTGTGCAAGGAGGTAATTTGTTCAGAATCAGGCTCACCATATTTTTACCTAATTAAAGGAACCCCGAACCCACAAGGCTCATTAATTAAAAAACTAAAGTATAAAGGTATATAATCCTACATGGGAAATAACACTAACAATAATATAGATAAATATGAACCATCAATAATATGGGGAACATAAATAAATATAGTATGTAAGGAAATTTAATGATTTCTTATTTTATTAAATTTCTTTAGTTACTATATTTAGATTAAGTGTATATAAAGTGGACAGAAAAATTAGGAGAGAAGAAGAAAAAATAAAATAAAATACTTTATATTTATTTTTTTCTTCTTCTAATATACTTCTATATATAGAAGAGGAGAAAAAAAATCATAGTAAGACATTTTATTTTATTATTTTTTTTTCTTTTTCTTCTAAATATATATCTGACCCCAGTGAATATGTGGTTAAGTCAAAATTCCTTACTTTTCAGGGGACA
>NW_027111267.1:362392-384853 GCF_000696795.3 Halyomorpha halys | reverse complement strand
CGGATTTAACAATACGCCCGGTCTGAGCTCGTATAAAATAACTCACATTTCCGGCTTATTATGATGTCCCATAAATGTGTGTGTGTGTGTGTATATATTTCTTGTTAATAATTAACAAAAAGATTATACCATTTTAAAGAAATTTATAATTCTAATTAAACAAGATAATAGTTAATTTTCTTTTTATTGTTTAGACGTCAATTTTCGACTAAAATAAAATCACCAATTAAAAAGAATTTTGAAAAATATCCAAATTAAAACAAGAAAATTAAATTATAATTCCTCATATAAGACTGAAAAGATATGACACTGCTCGTCGATTCCGACTATTACAGAACTTACAAGACGAACGGTCTAAACAAAAGACTGATCTACATGACTATAAGTCCTATCTGGACTTACAGAGTTGAGTTTAAGGGCTCCACTACACCATCAAATTCCTCTCGAATCCAATCCTTACAGTCCAAAATCCTTCGTAAAATCCTAATGTTTATTACTTTTTCACAAATCAAGTCATCCATCAGGACCTCAATTTTCCATATGTTGCCGATTTGGCCAGAACCAGATACCAGTCCTTTCATGATAAACTTCCCAACCACCCAACTCCATTTGTTTCTAACCTGGCTTCTCCTTCAATACCTAATGATTCCTCTAGACGTCTGAAAAGAAGATGACTCCAAGATCTTTACTAGTATCCTTATTGGAGTTCTATCCATGTGTAGATTCTCGATTAGATTCTTGTCATTTTATCACTTACAGCAAATTTACTAGTTGTATATAATTGTATACAGTTGTAAATAATAATAAATAAATTATTTTTAAAAAAATTATATTCTTTTATCATGAATTTAGGCAAGAAACGAAAATGTAATAATGTGAGACTAAGTCGTGAAACGATATAATATTATTAAACATTAATTAATAACACAATTAAATTTTAAAATAATGTTATAATATAATTATTTTATTTATTATTGATGGGGAATAATGTAAGCTGTCACAATCAAGGGGATGGGCATTGAAGCACTAATTATATACAGTAAAAATAATAAAAAATAAATAAAACAGAAAGATAATAATAATAAAAGAAATATTAAAGCTGTAAAAAAAAGTGAATATATAATAATAATGTAATTTAATTATAGCTAAATAATATAAACACTCAAAATAAATTAAAGAAAATAATTCCAGTAGAAGAAGATAGTTTGGAGTAGATTGTAAGAAGTCCGGATGGCGGTCGATGTTAAACCTTGTTTTAGGTTGATCAGCCCTCACGAATCCCATCAAAGAAGGGCGAACGCTTGGTTAAAATTAAATATATTTGTTTTTACTATTTTATACCTTTTTTTACCGACACTCGGAATATCTCCCTACAAAATAATTCCATCCTTAACAAGTTAAAATAAAATAAAAAATATATCTCCGCTCTCTATTCAGAATAATAAAGGAATCAAACCTTCAATGGAACAAAAACGTTAAAGATTAAAAACTGCATCAGAAAAGTTTTTTAAAAAATATTATTGAAAAAAAACAAATTTAATACGCTAGGCGAAAAAACAACTTTTTTCTTTCTTAATTTGCACCATTTGACTGTAAATTATTTATATTTAGAGCATAAAATATCTTTTCCTGTTGATTCGAATACTGCCCAATACTTCGAATACTGCCCAATTAAAATTTATTGGCTCGGAAATGTTTATTTAATTGATGGTTCTACCCAACCTTCACGACCTTGTCAGGAATCTAGTTCTGTCCCGTGATAATATTTAGGAGAAAGTTTGAAAAGTTCTCGATACACTATTTTATCTTCTGAGTACTATAGTTGGTATAATATCTAATGCTGTTGCACTGTATATTATTATAGTAAAACATTTCAAAAAAACATATAATATTTATAATGGGCAACTGGGCTAATGGGTCTCTAGAAGTGAAAAAAATATTAATTTTTTTTTTCAAGCGTATAATTGTAAATGAAATAGCCTTTTATTTATGGAATAAATTAAAATCATTACAAAATATAATATAAACATTTAAAGAAGATGGAGAGAAAAAAAATAAAATAAATTTATATATATAATAGTTGACAAAACATTAACTTCTATCAATTTTCTTTCCATATTTCTGTATACTTTCCTGCATAGGCCTTCCTTCTTGGGAGTAATAGTCAGCACTTCCCGGGGTGACCAGCTCTATTGGAAGGCGACATGCTGACAACCATATAATTGTAATAACTAATAAATCATTGCAATAATTATATATAATTTTATTAAAATTTTGGATTTATTTGGCTTTTCTGTGCTGGAAAGTCACCACCTGTACAACCGTGCCCTTCTTAGTGTTGTTAATTATGTGTTATGTATTTATTAGGTTGGAATAACATGAATCTAACTTTTGTGCATCAGATTTTTTGTTGGTAGCCCGATTCTTATATGTTTCTATAGTAATAATTTCTTTTAGATTTTGCTTAAAGTTGTTTTTTCCCGAGTTTGATTTTTGGTATATCAAATTTGGGTACGTAAATATACAATAAGTATCAAACCTATTTAAAATGGAGAAATATTTCCTCCTTTTAGCATGGTAAAGCGATATAACATATAACATGGTTGAGAGTCTGTTACAAGGTATGTTAAATAGAGAATGACGTCACACAACAGACCAGCTGAGCTCGTCACCGTTTTGTTTGTCGTGTTAGGTTACTTGCTCGTTGTTTGTGTTTTGATTTTGTTAGTATTGTTTTGGATGTTTTTATAAATAATGGAGCAATGGATGACAATAATAATAATGTAATGTCAGTTGTCAATTAGCTCATCTTGATTCTTTTCCTCACCAGTCAGAAGATTAACAATACACTCAATAGCCAAACTTTTACACAACTCCTACTTTTCACTTAATTTAGGCATGTTGTAATAAATTACTTTAATCAAAACTTAGAAGTAAACAATAGCGGGATTTAAAGGTAGGGAGGGTATTGAAGCGAAAGATGTTGGAAGGGATGGAGTTCCATAAGTATTTAGGAGATGTTAATTTTCGCGTCTGCTTTATTAAATTTTCAGCGGTATTTATTTTATATCTCTTTGGATTTATTTTATAACTAACTAAATTGGAAAAGAAATAACTAACAATAGCCATATTCATTTTTGAGCATTATATTATTATAGACAATGAGCACGAAACAAATATAATTCCAGTTTCTAGAGAGTTTTGTAGTATATCACTTTAAAATAGACTTTGGCTGGTATAGTGCATACATCGTCCAGAGTGGATGGGTTTTTGCCACCATTTTGTTTCTATTTCTCCATTCGAGATTCTAATTAAAATAATAATAATAAAGGCTTAACGAACCCGAAGGTTGGATGCCAATACCACCAAAAGCTCTCTGCATACATCCTTCCAGTGATGCCCCTCCAAACCCAATTCCACTAAATCAGTTTTAACACAATCCTCCCATCTACGTTTCGGTCTACCCCTCGGACGTTTACCCGTTGGTTAAGTGTTTATTAACATTTTACTAAGCCCTACAACCTTACACGCCTCAATGTTATAACTTGAATTATATTTACCGGGTATAAGTCACTTAATTCAGCGTTGTGTAATCTTCTAAAATCTTCCGTTAATTCATCTTTTTTCGGTCCGAATATTTTGTGCAATACTTTATTTTCGTAAATCCTAAGACGCTGTTCATCCCTTAGTGTAAGAGTCCACGTCTCACATCCATAAATTAAAAGTACAACTATATCTATTTCCTATTTGTAATTCTATGGTAAAATTTAATTTTGTTAAATTCATTTAAAATTATTTATTTTTCGTTATTCTGAGTTGGCTTCGAGGTTGTTATATCGTCAACAAATTTATGTATAAATGGTATATAAAATGGGATTTTGGGTATAAACGTACCTAATAAATCTTCTAAATAAATATTTGCTAAAATCCGGACATACGATTTTTTTTATATACAATTTTTCGTTAAATTGAACATATCCCTATCAGTACATATAAATATAACCGTTATTAAAATTCGACGAGGGTTTCAAACTCGTTTCATTGTTGATTAAATTGTAACATCCTTTAAAATGTCAATTTTGGTAGTAATATTTTTTCAAATTATTAATATAACTAAACCTAGGATAGTACTTAGTGAAAATGGGTTTAAATAAAATTAATCTTAACCATTATGTAGATGTATATTACTCTTGACTGTAATTATGCCGAAACCACGCTATTGGTGAGCAGTAAATTATTATCGCGAGGCTGCAACTTTCCAACTTAGCTACAGATCAGAATGCTAATCGATTCCGGATATTTTTAAACAAGTTGGCCTTAAAATTCCACAAGTGCTGTTTTTAAGCGAAGTATCCATTCGCCTTTACCGGCTCGAGGATATGGAGTTCATTATTAATTCTACTTACTAGCCTCACTTAGGTCCGATAGCACCGATCACAGGTTAAACTAGGATTTGTATAATTAAGATTTGTCTAAGAGTTTAGTAAAACTCCGGTAACTTAGCGAACTGTTTCTGGTCTACAGTTTTGTTAACCAGGTCACCTAAAACTGAGATAGGTGTCGATAGATCGCGCTAGTGTTCATGAAAATTCAAATCATGCATTGATATGATTGGTAGATATTATTATTGTATCTAGAGATGTACCAGAATTGGCTGAAGAAACATTTAATCAAACAGAAAATGAAATTCTTGGCCCTAGGTACTTAGCTTATTTATTTTATACCAGATCGGCCTGGTGGGCATTACATGGTTGTATTATATATATATTTAACAGTTGATTATAGGGGAGAGGGATATAGTCTCATACAAAAGACACCCCTAACTATATACATATGTTATTATTAAAAGAAAAAAAAATTAAATAAGTAGATAAGAATAATGCTTCTTAATAAAAGAGGAAAATAAAATTGATAACAAAAAATAATGATATTGGTACATTTAAATAAAACAAACAATTACCCTCTAATAGTAAAACGAAACAAGTTAATTTGAAAAAGGGAAAAAAAAAAAAAAAAAAAAAAATGAGTAATAATAATAAGTAAAATTGGGGTAGTATGACTATGAATTAATAAATATAAAGTTTATAATAGAATGTCCTGCAGCAGCCTGGGCTTCAGTCTTCGGGTTGAGGTTGGGTTTCCCAGGTTGTAGGTCACTGCTCCTTTAACTGTAGGCAACTGGAAGTGGAATTTCATGAAACTTTTTTTTAAGTAATCCTCTATTGACTCCATCTGCAATTTGCGATGCAATTGGCTATTTCTTATGAACCAAGGAGCATTAACTACGATTCTTAGGACTTTATTTTGAAAATATTTTAGTTTTTTCCTTTTCGTATAGGATGAGAACTGTTTTAAATATAAGAACAATTGTTTCTGGTTTTAGTTAGGAATTTCTGTTTAGGATAGGATATAGCATTGCTAACCTTGCATAGGTTTGTACTTAACTTAGTTTTGTCAGTAACTGCTCAATTCATACCGCATATATTCATTCATAACTAATTCTTTGAAGTCTTCGTAATTTGTCGAATCTTCTATCTTAATCGAATCCATTTTATTGAATTTAGAAAGAAACGGAATAACACAATACACCTTCGCTAAACAACAGATCAAACTGGAACTATGGAAGGTTCCTTGTATACTTCCCTACTTAAAAGTAGATTTGCACTAAATCTTAGTTTAACCGGCTATCATTGCCTGATAAAGTTTACCACAAAATTTTAAGGTTATTTTTTCTAGTGCCACTGATAATTATTGAGTTTAACTGAGATTTCACTGATCTTAGTTTAAAATATGATGAAGCAACCGGACCTTAATTGCTTACATTCATTTATCCTAGATACAAGCCACGAAACGTATGCATATATATAGTTAGGAAGAGTATAATTTGCTTAGTTAGATTATAGGAAGATAGTCCGGGTGTCGATCAATAAAGGTACAACATAGTAAAAGATAATAAAAATATTTATTGTTAATCAACGTTTCGCCCAACTTTGAAGGGCTTCGTCAGGACTATCAGACCGAAACTTAGTTGAGATCTCTATTTCAATCTATAGCCCTGACGAAGCCCTGCAAAGTGGGACGAAACGTTAGTTAATAATAAATAGTTTTCTTATACTATTTTGATAGATTTATTGATCGCCACTCGGTCTATCCTCCTACAATCTACTTCACACGGTTAACTATCTTTTTCCAATACATATTTAGATATTAAAATAAGTTATTTTGAAGGCGCACTCTACCTTCTTTATATAAGTTAATCCAATTCTGCAGAAATTCCCATTCCCTCGCCTCGTGACTCCGTGTTTTTATGGGTACAATTTTGCCTGCCTCACATATCCTGTTCCATCGTTCACTATGAAAACTGGGATCTAAAGAGTATTTGATTATTCGAACTAGTGATAAATTCATAGCTTACACTTGAACTATGGCAGAAAAAACTATTTACTCTGAAGAATTAAAGTTAAATTTCGAATTTTCCTCTCGTATCCAATCTTTACAATCCAAAATCCTTTGTACAATCCTCAATGCTCCTTATTTTGTTACTAATAAAACCATCCATTAAGACCTAAATGTTCCTTATGTAACCGATCTAGCCCGAACCCGATATTATTCCTTCCATTATAAACTCCCTAACCACCCAAACCCACTAGTTTCTAACCTTGCTTCCTTTTCCATTCCTGGCAATCATCCGAGGCGCCTGAAAAGAAGATGGCTTCGTGACCTTATATTGTAAACTGTTTTAAGAGTTCTACTACTGGGTAGTTTCTCTACATCCTGTATCATATCATTATGTCATTATGATCAAATTTATTTGTTGTATTTTTTTATACAGTTGTAAATATCAATAAATAAATTTAGAATTTAAAACCTACACACAAGACTGAAACGACAAGAAACTGCTCGTAGATTCCGATTGCTACAACACTTACTTGACAAACGCTCTAAACTTCCCATTCATTACAAAAAATTAGTATACACTACAATAATCAGACCAATTTGGACATATGGAATTGAGCTCTGGGGCTCCACCAAACCATCAAATTCTTCCCGCATCCAATCGTTACAATCCAAAATCCTTGATGCTCCTTATTACGTCACAAATAAACTCATTCATAAAGACCTTAACATCCCATTCCTTGCAGATTTGACCCAAACCAGATATGCGTCTTTTTATTGCAAACTCCTTAACCATCCTAACCCATTAATTCTTAATCTTTCATCCTTAACAATCCCTGATAATCCTCCGAGGCGTCTGAAAAGAAGATGGCCACGAGACCTAGTTTAAATTAATGTTTGAAGTATGGGTGGTTCCTTCCCAAGATTTTCAAGTGTATATGAAACATACTACATATTTACCTATTGTATTATTTTGTACAGTTGTAAATTACAATAAATAAATAATAAAAAACAGGTCAAATAGCACATACGTTCCTAGGTTAATAACCTATGATGTAATTATAACTTTTGTCCTTCGTACTGTTACAGTACATCTCATATATCGATACTTAGAAGTCGATTAATAACGTGGGATAGGGAGTGGGATCGATCCCTCCGCCGCTGACCCCCGAAACGAGGGCCCCGTGAAAGGTTGTGCCGTGTTAGGATATACCGCCTCGCTAACGGTAGATAATGTAAACGGAATGCGAGTTCTGTTTAAAGGCTCTATAGAACAAAGAGTGGAGCGTGCCTCACAATGGTATCTGCCCCTATCGACAATGGTGTATTCAGCCCCGGGGGGCTCGGGGTCAAAAACATCCAGCTTAACAAGACCCAGTTAGGTGTATCTCTTTGGATCACTGCTTCCTGGATCGCAGCAATATGCTACATCGCTGTCGAACAGTATATCATATTGAGGAGGCTGAATGAAATGTATGAAAACATTTGGCATGTGGAATTTTTCTGGGTTCTATAATAAGGATTAAGGACTCTAATCATATTTCTACACTAGAAGGTCCCGAGGCCATCTTCTTTTCAGGCGCTTTGGAAGAATGTCAGGAATAGAAGAGGAAGCAAGGTTAGATACTCGAGAGTTTTGATGTTTAAGGAGTTTATAATGGAAGGATTGATAACTGGTTCGGGCTAGAACGGTTACATATGGAACATTAAGGTCTTTATGGATGGTTTTATTTGTGACAAAGTTGATAAGAGAGGAATTGGAAGGCTTAGTGGAACCGCAAAGAACAACTCTTTTTGTATTTTGCCCTTCTTAGACTTTTTGTCAAGTAAAGTAAAGAAATTACATGTTTTTTTAAATATTTATTTATTGCTATTTACAACTGTATATTACATAATACATTTAGTAAATATGGTCTTAGTTAAAATGGAGTGTTACAGGCGTGTAGAGCAACTACCCATTGGTAGCACTCTAATGACATTTTACATTAGGTGGTCTCGCGGCCATCTTCTTTTCAGGCGCCTCGGAGGATTGTCAGGAATGGAAGAGGGTGCAAGGTTAGAAGTGAGTGGTTAGGAAGTTTATAATGGATTAATATAATAATATTAATTATTATTTTATTTATCGGTCAAGAAATAAAAATAATTAAAAGGAGCTGTTTGTAGGTATCCTTGAAAATGACCTAAGTGGTCGAAACATCGGAAGGTTTTAGAAAGAATAAAGTTGAGAGAAAGGATCAAATTTCTTTTTAAAAAAAATGAAAAGGTTGTTATAAAGCTGCACAGTATGGCTGATAATTTGTTTTAAATATTTCACTTTCGCGTTTTTTTGGGTCAGAAAATGTAATATAAAAGAATATTATGACTTACTTTATGCTAATCTGTTAGCTCGCTGAGTACACATCGTACTGAAATACTGATATACGGTTATATACCTACGTAAACAACAATAATTATTTAAAAGGCCAAAAAACTCACATCGAGGGGAATTAAAAGAACATGGATAATTAATCACTTATAATCCATATAAAATATATTCCTAGAAAGTTTTGTCTTCTACAATCGCTTCAGAGTACATGATACACAGAATTCCACCCACTTGTTGACCCCCCCCCCTCCCGAAAAGAGATAACCTTTAATTGTATATTACGTAAAGCTGGTAGAAATGTACTTAGCACCACAGAGAACCCGTCGATATATCCTTCTATGATTAAAAACTTTTTGGACTTGAATCCGTAGTATGTGACACTCGTTGTACATCTACTATAAATTGAAATGTTGTTGAAACAGTGAAAATTTATTATTAATCAGTTCGTACCCATATTTACCATTTCTGTCAACGGAAATAATTCCGTAATACGTATGCATGTAGTAATTTATCACCTAGGAGGACTTTGGCTAGCAAAGGTTGTAACAAAGGATGGGATTGGTCGAAACGAACCCACCATTCTCACGGCTGGCCAATAAATCTTAATGGTTCAGTTCGCCTTTCCCCAGCCAATGAGGGTCTCCAATACAATCCGTGTCCTTTCAACCACGAAAAACACGACCTTACCCTTTAGAATGCCCGATTCTCGTCAACGATTTGAATAAATCTAAAAAGTATTTTAATAATTTATAAAAGAAATTTTTACTATGCTCATCTTGTTTTCTTTTATATTCTTTTGCTTTATATACATGTTTCTAATACTAAAAATTTCGAATATTTTAAATATAGTTAAGAATTATTCAGCTTTATAAGAAGCAAAAACGAGGAAGAGAAAAAATAAAAAAACTTAATCAAAAGTAACCAAAATAATAAATAAATTGGCTAAACATCTTCACCAAATTTTCTTTTTTTTTTTGACATCACGAATAATATAAACCTTTAGTTTTATAACAACTATGAATATAACCTAAGTTATATCTAAATATTTTTTAAATACCATAGACTATTATGTATGATTCAATCCATTAAGAAACTGGCAAATTTGGTTGACTGATATATGAATTTATTTATAATTATTGTTTTATACAAATTATTTGTTATTATTATTATGTGTACGATACTATAAATTTTATCTATACAATATACGTAAATTCTCACCTCCTATATACTTCCTCATAATCCGTTCCTATCTATCCGACAGATTATTGCAAGTAAATCATAATAGTCCTTGGTCCTATCCTTTATACAGTTTTTCCAACTGACATCCCAACCCATCCTAACACTTTCCTTACTACGTATGCTCATGACACATGTCTATTGTCAGTGAATAATGACCCTTCCACTGAATCCTAAACCATCCACTCTCACAAAACGACCCTTGAAGAATGGTGGCAAAACTGGAGGATTAAAATAAATTCCAATAAATCCCACCAAATCACATTTACCCTTCGACGTAAACCCATGACCTCTTCCCCTACAGTATCCTTTAATAATACCCCACTTATTCCTGTCGAACAGATCCGTTACTTAGGACATCTCGACAAACGACTGACATAGAAGCCTCATACAAGACTGGAAACTACTCATCAATTCCGACTACTACAATAAATAAATCGTTTTGTTTTAATATAAACCTTTAGTTTTATAACAACTATGAATATAACCTAAGTTATATCTAAATATTTTTTAAATACCATAGACTATTATATATAATTCAATCCATTAAGAAACTCGCAAATTTGGTTAACTGATATATTAATTTATTTATAATTATTGTTTTATACAAATTATTTAACCTTATAATGCCAAAAGGCAATCCAAGGTATCCTTAACACCCAGCTATACATATAGCATACCTCCTATATGTACGTACCAAATACCCACTAACATCATTACAGGAGGGTATGAAAAAAAAAATATATACAAATTATTTGTTATTATTATTATTTGTACGATACTATAAATTTTAACTAAATAAGATATTGATAAGCCAAGAAGGTATCATACTGTATACCTATGTATGTACTTAATTTCAGTTCACACATTTTTGTTAAAAATTAAAATTAAATCTATAGCGCTACAATAATTGTAAGAAAACAGCGTTACTAGACCAACGGTTACGCTAGGAGGTGATTGGGTCAGAATCACGTTCAACCGCCATATTTTTTCCCAACTATTAAGGCTGGACCTCAGGAGGGCCCATTGGGTTTCAGAACCCACGTCTACAGTAGGGGTATTCATGATGTTGTGTTAAATGTTAAATGTTTTACCATGTTAAATGTTATAACTATAAGATTGTGAGCAGCCCTATTTGAAGTCGTGTTAAACAAATGCATAAGAGTCCCTAGCGGATTTTCTCAGCAACTTGTTGTATAAGTCTTTATGTTTATAACCTTCCTTCCAGAGCCTCATGTTATTGTTTACTTCAGTTTTGATTTAAGTAATTAATTACAACATGCCTAGAGTGAGTGAAAAGTGGAATTTGTGTGAAAGTTTAGCTTATGAAATGTAATGAAAAAATAACTTTATTCTGGGACATATGTCCCCTAAGAATAATTACATGGTTCATATAGTGAGATTTTTATCTGGCGAGCGTTTACAAATTTTCAGATAGTAGAATGAAATTACATTGTTATTTTCTCAAATGTATCATTAAAATTATCCATTCTGGTTTAATAACAGGGATATGAATACCACAAACACACGAAAGAACTGAGCTGTCACAATAACAAAAATGGCGGCGATCTCAACTGGCCTATTGTGTGACGTCATTTTCCATTTAACAGACCAAGTAACAGACTCTCAGCCATGTTAAATGTTATTTCGTTTTACCACGGCAAAAGAAGGCATTTTTTTTTCGATTTAACATGAGTTTTTACATTTAACACGCTTTAACATGTTAAACCAAAGATCATGAATACCCTGAGTGTAATAGAAACAATTTTTCTCTCCAGCCTGATTCGAACCCGAGTCCTTGGAATTAGTAGCATAATGCCTTACCACAGTGACACCGCGCTCCCATACTATAGTATAATAATAGTATATTTATATACTATCGAAATACTGTATTTTAATATTGATATACAAATTTACTAACACGAATCAGGCCAGATTATCATATCACGTTGTAATATGAGCCAATATATACATCTAATCTAATCCATTTTTTAAAAATCCAATATTAAATTTAAAATATATACCTTTCTGAAACTATATTATATATTATATAACATAAATTATCTCTTACAGTTCGGTAGCCTGTTGTACGCCCAGCTCGAATTGTGGAGGGCTGCCAGCGTTGAAGAAACGACGGTTGACGTCAGCGGCCTCTTACAAGAAACGACAACAACACGTTCTGGATCCTCTTCTGGAGAACCCTCCGACGGTAAGTAAATTATTGTAATTATATAATAAATATATCAATAATATATTTCATTATTTATTTGGAGTTGGAGTAATTGGAGTAAGTTTCTTTATATGAAAAGCATTCCATACATTACTGCTGAGAACACAATAAATGGAAAAGTAACTGCTTCACATATACGGAAATGTGATACAAGTCAAATAATCATAAACAATTTTTTTTTAAAATAACTTTATTGAAATTTACAACTGTATATTACATAATACATTTAGTAAATATGGTATTAGTTAAAATGGAGTGTTACAGGCGTGTAAAGCAACGACCCATTGGTAGCACTCTAATGACATTTTACATTTTATCTCGTGGCCATCTTCTTTTCAGGCACCTCGGAGGATTGTCAGGAATGGTAGAGGATGCAAGGTTAGAAACTGAGTGGTTAGGAAGTATATAATGGAAAGAGTGATATCAGGTTCGGGCTAGATCGGTTACATAGGAAACATTAAGGTCTTTATGTATGATTTTATTTGTGACAAAGTAAGGAGCATTGAGGATTTTGGATACGAGAGAAATTCGAAAGTTTAGTGGAGCCCCAAAGCTCAACTCCATATGTCCAGATTGGCCTTATTACAGTCATGTAGATCAGTCTTTTGTAATGTGTGGGAAGTTTAGAACGTTTGTCTAGTAAGTGCTGTAATAGTCGAAATCGACGTGCAGTTTCCTGTCTTTTCAGTCTTGTGTGAGAATTCCAGGTTAATCGTTTGGCCAAATGTGGTCCAAGGTAGCGGATCTGTTCGACAGGGGAAAGAGTAACATTATTAAATGAAACTCTAGGGCAGTCGGTAATCATAAACATAGAACGATATGATTATATATTACAATCCGTCTAAAGGTTTCTGTAATAATTATTATTATCTTTATATAAAGCCGTGTCTAAAGTATATTATATTAAGTTATATCTATAGAAAATTCATGAATAAGTATTGCGAGTATTGTAGAGCTCTATGCCCCGTGTCTATTTCTAGGTTATATCTATAGAAAATTCATAATTAAGTAATGGGAGTATTGTTGAGCCCTTAGTCTGTTGTGAGCTACCTCTGGTTATTTCATTTTTATTTTCTTTACCTATATATTGAATATATAGTAATTGGATGTATACATGTTTAGAGTTCCCCTGAGCACAAAAAAACATGGTATCGCAAAAAGATCAGAGAGCTTGTTAGTGAACAGTTATAAAGGAAGAAAAGCCATAAGAAACTGAAATTACATATTAAAGGAAATTACATATACCTAAGATGTGGCAGCAACATTTTCACTAAAATCGACTTACAGCAAGTACCAGTTTATAAAATCGATTCTTCGCATTTTTTCGATTTCCTCGGTACGTCTAAATACAATTGAATAATCTTTAATTTCAGGTAGCTATACTCATTAAAATAGACAAAAAGAGCTTAAATGTTGAATTTTAAAAGAATCTTCCTTTAGAGTACCCCCTAATTTTGTCTGTTAGAAAAAAAATTAACATTTCTCATTGTCAGCAATAATATACATTGTATAAATAGAAAATATTAAAGAATTTTATAAATAACTAAAGAAGAAAAAAAAATAGATAAATCCAATAGGAACGGGAAATGCCGATACCAAACGATCTTTCCCGATCTTGTGACTACTTTTCTTTTGTTTTATTTTTAATATTATTACATTAACTGTTAGATGCTCGGCAACTCGAGAAACACTAAAATAAGAACTTTTGCATAAACAGAAAAAAAAAGTTTTGGTCATTTCTGACCTCTGGTTTTGGATTTTTTTTTTTCTCGAGAATCGTTAAAATATCGATAATTTCAACACGATCTCACTGACCTATACAAAACTTGGACTATTTCCTGGTTCGGGCTAGATCGATTACATATGGAACATTAAGGTCTTTATGTATGATTTTATTAGTGACAAAGTAAGGAGCATTGAGGATTTTACGGAAGATTTAAAGAACATTTTAAAAAAAGTAAAAATATGATGGAGTAGGAATTAAATTTTTCACTGTGGCACTTCCATGGAAGGTCATTGGAGAAAGTAAGCTGATATATATACACAAGTCCCATAGCAGGTTCTTATGTTCAACAGCTTGAATTTCTCTAATGGAGAGAGAGTTGTCACTCGGTATATAACATTGATAAAAAAATAATTAGCGTTCTCATATCATTAACCACACAGGTCAACAAACAATTTTTTTGTGTAAAAAAAAGTACTAGTGTGTACCTAGTGTTTGTATTATATAACCAGCGGTTCCAAAAGCGGGTACCGCAATGTCACTCTTTTTAAATTAAAACAAATTCAAAATTAATTAAATTAAGACTGCTATACAAGATACGCAAATTCTCACCTCCTATAGACTTCCTCATTATCCGTTCTTATCTATCCGACAGATTATTGCAAGTAAATCATAATGGTGCTCTTTTCTCAGTCTGCTGGTGTACCTCAGGGTATCCTTGGTCCTATCCTTTATACAGTTTTTCCAACTGACATCCTAACCCATCTTAACACTCTCCTTACCACGTATGCTCATGGCACATGTCTATTATCAGTGAATAATGACCCTTCCACATAATCCAATAACCACCCTTGAATAATGGTGCCAAAACTGGAGGATTAAAATAAATTCCAATAAATCCAACCAAATCACATTTACCCTTCGTCGTAAACCCATGACCTCTTGCCCTACAGTATCCTTTAATAATACCCCACTTATTCCTGTCGAACAGATCCGTTACTTAGGACTACATCTGGACAAACTACTGACATAGAAGCATCATACAAGACTGGAAACTACTCGTCAATTCCGACAACTATAATAAATAAACCTTTTTGTCTTAAACTTTAGCTTTATTTTACAAAATAAGTCGCAGATTAATTATTAGTAAATATCTGTCATTTTTTATTTCTCTTTAGAATGGTTGACAGACTCATCAATTTTGAATTTAAATAGTTTATATTAATTTAATCGATATTGAGTTAATTGCCTTTTTTTACTCTTCTTGGTATCTAGGATTTATTATATCAACTTCCCTGTGCGCTGATCAGTCTATTTCCTTGCCTAACATGCGGTAACTACCTAATGATTTGCTGATTGTCTTTATTTTTGTGGTAGTGCCTGATCAATATTGAATCCTATTAACAATTAGTTAATAATCAGCTAGCGTATTTTGTATGTAATCAGGATTGGCCCACCGCGCTAGTTGTACTTGGTATTAGACCTGCATCAAGACGGTATGTCTCTTTTATAAACAACCTTTTATTCTTTTCTATCATTTTTCCTCTCTTTTTTATTATTTTTCTCTCATCCATTTAAATAGTAATATTCACCTCATCTAATTAAAGTTAGTTACTTCTTACTTAGGTTACTTAGGTAACTTACTTCTCTTAGGTTATACAACTTAATATCTACTTCTTTTATTTTTTGATTCTACTTACATATTTACTTAATCACTTATACGTTTTTCTTTATTTTTTTTTTATATTACTTTAATTTTAAATTATACATATTGGAAAATGATAGTAGACCGTATAAAGTAGATTGTAGGAAAATAGTCCAGTTGGCGGTCAATAAAGCTATCAAACTAGTAGAAAACTATTTAATGTTAACTAACGTTTCGACCCAATTTGTAGGGCTTCATTAGGGCTAAATGAAAACAAGTGACAAAACATTAGAATAAATAAACTTCTCACAATGTTTGAATCTAGATTTTATTTAGCCCTGTAAAATGGGACGAAACGATAGTTAACAATAAATAGTTTTATTTTACTATTTTGATATTATTACAATTATTATAAAAAGTTTCAATATCCTTATAATATTACACAAAGCATTTTCTTCATACCTTGTTTTTCTTCTTAGCCCCGAAGAAGGCCTGAAATTCTGATCGAAACGTAGCTACTAATAAATAAGGTTTTAATTAAATTATATTATTTCAAAATTTTTTGAGACAAGGTAATTATTTATTAAATAAAACCAAAAATTGTATCCAATTCTGTCTCAACACTTTATTTCTACTAGTCCAACGTTTCGGCCATTCCAGCCATCTTCAAGGACATCTAAATATTCAACAGCTTATATTATATCTTCATTTTTAAACATTTACAACAACATCATTATTCACTATATAATATAACATACCTTCATTTTTTATACAACATACGCCTTTTGTATTGAAGGTATGTTATATTATATAGTGAATAATGATGTTGTTGTAAATGTTTAAAAATGAAGATATAATATAAGCTGTTGAATATTTAGATGTCCTTGAAGATGGCTGGAATGACCGAAACGTTGCACTAGTAGAAATAAAGTGTTGAGACAGAATTGGATACAATTTTTGGTTTTATTTAATAAATAAGTTTTTGATTATTAGTGATCTTACCTGAACGCCCCCCCCCAGTCATCTTTTCCTTATTAAAAATAAAAATATAAGTTGTCACAAGTTTCTCTGAAATTGATCAGTTTGTCAACTGTATTATTTTCTATTCTTTGACGCATATCTTCCCAGACAACTTTCTAATTCCTAGAAAGATTTTTATTTTCTGTGTTACGAAACACGGCCCCTGAGTTCCTGATTAATCATAATGGGGTAGGCACCAATGTTTTGACCGCAAAAAGATTACGGTGTGAGAAGATTGGACAATCCCCTCTTCCCCCCCCCCTCTTCTTGTTAAAGAGTTGGCCTTTTCTTCCAGAAGAGGGCGGAAATGATAAAGACGTTATTGACGTCACTGGAAGCGAGAGTGAGAAGAAAGCAGAACTAATGGTGGCTGGATTGCGTCAGCCCACGCTCCTCATGATCGCCATCTTGCCATTTCCCATGCACCGTGTCCAATCAAATGTCATATCTCTTAGTGTACACAGAACAATATCCAATTAGGGAACATTACGAGTTACAATGGGATTGTACGCATCACGTAATATCTTCATGTATATTTTAATCTGAAGTACATTTCATTTATGCAAGAATATATACATGACAATTATATCCATTGAACCTCTTTAAAGGAGCTTCTACACGTTTGGCAAACAAGGGAAACTTCGCGCATGTGCTGCATCTACACGTTTTTTTTCAGTTTGCATCGTTTTAGCACTGCCAACAAATAAATGTGTGTGCTCTCCATTAATTAGTTAAATAATTTCCCCAACCTTTGGATTCAATAATTAACTCTTGTTTAAGATTATATATTTTAAATTATACCAATTCAGTGTAAATACATTGTTTCAAATCTTGTTAATATTTAAGCAGTTTATTTTTTATTAACACATCACACATATATATTTATAAATACATTATACGTCTAGGTAATTAAATTAATTACAGTTTCCGAATTTTTTTTATATTTTGTTTTATACCAGATCTGACTGGTATGGGCCTTACATAGTTGATATAACCGTTATATTTGTTGTTGTTTTAGTTATTATTTTTTAATATTTGTTATATAGGGGAATTTGTTGATCAAATGAAATAGGGGTTGTGAAATGGAAGGGAAAGAAAAAAAAAGGAATAAATCGAAAAACTTGTAGTTTTTTTGTAGACTGGTATTAATTGTAAAAGAAAAGTAAAAGAAAACTGTCGAAGAAAAAAGAAAAGTTATCTATGTATTATATTATATCATGTAAAAATATGTAACTTATATTTGTCCAGTCACGGATTGATCAGTATGCTGTGTAATGTAGCAACCCGATATATTTGGGCAGCATGAATGAATAAAGTATTTCTTCTCTCTCTATATATTCTTTTAACAGTTGATTATGTACAAAAGACACCCCTAACTATATACAATGTTGTTATTAAAAGAAGAAAAAAATAAATAGATAAGAGTAATGCTTCTTAATAAAAGAGGAATATAAAATTAATAACAAAAAATAATGATATTGGTACACCTAAATAAAACAAATGATTGCCCTCTAATGGTGAAAAGAATCAAGTTAATTTGAAAATGTGACGAGAGAAGAAAATAGAGGAAAAAAAATGATAATAATGAATGAATAAAATGAGTAATAATAAAACGTAAAATTGAAGTAGTATGACTATGAATTAATTTTATAATTATTAAAATTTATAACAGAATATTCTACAGCTGTCTAGGCTTAAGTCTTCAGGTTGAGGTTGGGTTTCCCAGGTTGTAGGTCACTGCTCCTTTAACTGTCGGCAACTGGGAGTGGAACCTCATGAACCGTTTTTTGATGTAATCCTCTATTGACTCCATCTGTAATTCGCGATGCAATTGGCTATTTCTTATGAACCAAGAAGCATTAACTGCGATTCTTAGGACTTTATTTTGAAAAGATTGTAGTTTTTTTTCTTTTCTTGAAGTTTCCCATAAATATTCTAGAAGGAAGATTGGAGAATTTTGTCGGGGGGTGCGGTCAGCAGAGAACAACATAAATAAACAAAACAATATTTATTTATTTTATGCCGACGTTTCGACCTGAGTTTCAGGTCTTCATCAGGGGCTATGGCGTAGAAGAAAGACCTGCAACAGTTGCCGATCGATCCCTTGGACATTTACACGTCGGTTCAGTGTTTATTAACATTTTAGGAATCCTAAACAACTTTACATGCCCATCTTATTCACCGCAATTCTATAACATAAACTTTATTTACAGTGTAAAGTTAACAGCCTTTAACCTACCTTTTATTTGTTCATACACTGCGTTTCTTCTGCGGGCGGTGCCAGTTCGAATCCGGCCTGGGGATGGACTTTTTTTTATTTCGTGGAACCAACAAGAATGTTCCTCCACCATGGTTAAAATAGGCTGGACACCTATAGATAAGGGAAAGTGTAGCGTTCTAAATTCTCCCGTTAAGTCATCCTTTTTCGGTCCGACTATTTTACGTAATACTTTATTTTCGAAAACCTTAAGGCGCTGTTCCCTTAGTGTAAGAGCCCACGTTTTGCCTCCGTAAAGAACAGTGGAAAGGATAATATTTTTGTAAATTTTAACTTATATGTTTTTGGATTGAAGGCGCGAGCTAAACAGTTTCGAAATTGAAAAATAACAAGCATTAATCGACTTCAACATTGCTTGTACATAAACCTGTCTATTTCCTCCTATATCTATATCACCGAAATCGCTCGCGTTTCTACTGCTACCAATATATTTTGCTTTATCCGTATTTATTTCAAGACCTAGTTCCTTTATTTATTCCAAGCATCTGTATTTTACCACCTGAAGTTAGACCCTTTTCGGTATGCATCATAGTTTTTATTAATACAAAATTAAATAAGATATGTGATAAAGTATCGTCTTGTTTTAAATACGATCACACCTCCAACTTCTGAGAATGATGATGACCGATGATGTTGATGATGATGATGACCTTATTAAACTTTTCGGTCATATTTTATTAGATTTACGAACGGTATAAGACAATAATAGGGGTATTCATGATCTTTGGTTTAACATGTTAAAGCGTGTTAAATGGAAAAACTCATGTTAAATCGAAAAAAATTGCCTTCTTTTGCCGTGGTAAAACGAAATAACATTTAACATGGCTGAGAGTATGTTACTTGGTCTGTTAAATGGAGAATCACGTCACACAATAGACCAGTTGAAATCGCCGCCATTTTTGTTGTTGTGACAGCTCAGTTCTTTCGCGTGTTTGTGGTGTTCACATCTCTGTTATTAAACCAGAATGGATAATTTTAATGATACATTTGAGGAAAAAAAAACAGTAAAAAAAACAATGTAATTTCATTCTATCTGAAAATTTGTAAACGCTCGCCAGATAAAAATTTCACTATATGAACCATGTAATTATTCTTAGGGGACATATGTCCAAGAATAAAGTTATTTTTTCATTTCATTTCATAAGCTAAACTTTCACACAAATTCCACTTTTCACTCACTCTAGGCATGTTGTAATTAATTACTTAAATCAAAATTGAAGTAAACAATAACATGAGGGTCTGGAAGGAAGGTTATAAACATAAAGACTTATACAACAAGTTGCTGAGAAAATCCGCTAGGGACTCTTGTGCAATTAACGTTTAACATGACTTTAAATAGGGCTGCTCACAATCCTATACTTTATAACATTTAACATGGCAAAACATTTTACATTTAACACATCATGAATACCCCGTAATATATGAAAAAAAATACATAAAAACGAAACGAGATAAATGATATTATAAATGATTAGAATATTTATTTATATAAATAATAAAGCCATGGATTTCTGTTGTCAGAATAAAATTCGTAAAAAGCATTATCTAAAATCCAAAATCCCCAATAGTCCTTACTTTGTCACAAATAAAATCATATAAAAAGACCTTAGTGTATATATGTAACCGATCTAGCCCGAACCAGATATAATTCTTTCCATTATAAACGCCCTAACCACCCAAAACCCACTAGTTTCTAACCTTGCATCCTCTTCCATTCCTGACAATCCTCCGAGGCGCCTGAAAAGAAGATGGCCACGAGACCTGTTGGTGTAAAAACGACATTAGAGTGCTACCAATGGGTAGTTTCCCTACACGCCTGTAACATTCCATTTTAACTAAGATAAAATTTACTGAATGTATTATCAATCTGGCTTTAAGACGTAACTTCACAAAAAGGCTAATGGTTCCTCGTTCGTAACATAATAAAAAATTAGATATATTTCGTAAATATAACCCTTTTAATCTTTTTTCATAAAATTGATAGAAGTTTCGGGCCTCAAACTCTTCCTAAAAAATTTATTGAACATTGTTCTTCTTGCCCTCAGTTCAAAAATATCTATATTGTAGTTGAGTATTTGATCATTTCGTTCTCATCGTTTGAATTTCTGGAAATTGCGTAAGACAGCATGACTTGCTGAAAGGAGCCATGTTTAAACTTTCAGGAATTTCCGCTACCATCGGGGTCGAGTGGAGCAATTAATTTCTGGGTAGATAATTACGCTTCTTGAAGTAAGTCCAAGCCCACTGGGATATAATATAATATATAATAATGATAGGAATTTCATTTTTTCTAATGCTACATTATGTTTTTATAAAGATGGCAATATTTGAAATTCTGATGTAATGTTTTTTAAATTATTATAATAATTTTTATTTAAATTTATAATAATCCTTCCATAATAAACTTCCCAAGCACCCAAACCAACTCCTTTCTAAACTGGCTTCTTCCTTCACTACCTAATAATCCTCCTAGACGTCTGAAAAGAAGATGGTCTCGAGATCTTCTCCTTTAGATATGTTTTTGGAGTTCTATCAATGGGAAGATTCTCCACATGTTTTTATCATGAAAAAAAAAATTTGTAAATAGATAGGTTGAATTTGTCAGTGGCTAAAATATTATGTTACTTGGCCAGAGGTTAACATATCGGGACTCGACAAATCTGTTTCCAAAAAAAAGTCTAAGGCATTTAAAAAGGAAAGTTCATATTACGCACACATGAAACTGCATAAGAAATATTTGCGAGTGAAAGTCGAAACTATAACTATTATAATTTCCATCCTTTTATTACAGTCGTAATAATAATAGCTTCTATGAACGGGGCTCGAATGAAGTCAGTTGATTGCGTCATTAAGCCTCCGACGTAAACAGATAGGAATCCGTTTTAGAAAGCTAGGAGTTTTCACCCGGCTTTTCACTCGGGAAAGCGTGTGGGTGATTCAAGCACACCATTTTACTTTACGAACTAGCACTTTATTTAATTCACTCAACAACTTTTGTTAGAAATTACTTATAACTAGGCAATTACAATTTTTCTATGTAATTATTTTCTAATTAGCTAATATTATTACGGTTAACGGTCGACAAAAGTTTGAAACGAGAAATTCCCAACTTTTTTGAGACAAAAAAATTTTTTTTTTTTAAATAATTTATTTATTGATATTTACCACTGTATACATGTGTACAAGAAATGTGTGATAATTTTATTGATGATTATTGCACTCTAAGTTTCTTATTTAGACGTATAAGATTTTAGAGAGCTGACAAATGTTAAAAGAAAACATACGGATCTATTGTTATAATTTTTTTGTTTAATTTTCTGATTATTATTTTGATTGCAAGTAAACCTTCTCAAAGAAAAAAAAATTACCTTTAGACAGTTCATGTACAATGATCTCTATATGCTAGGGGTATTCATGATGTTGTGTTAAATGTTATATGTTTTACCATGTTAAATGTTATAACTATAGGATTGTGAGCAGCCCTATTTGAAGTCATGTTAAACGTTAAATGCATAAGAGTCCCTAGCGGATTTTCTCAGCAACTTGTTATATAAGCCTTTATGTTTAT
>NW_027111267.1:358667-361162 GCF_000696795.3 Halyomorpha halys | reverse complement strand
ATGTAGAGAGAGATGGCGTTCACAGCGATAGGAAATAGGCTTTATAATGATCAATCAGGGAATATTCATCCTTTATTATCCTTGTAACTTAAAGACTTTTTCCCGGGATAATTTTTTTTTTTTTTTTTATGAAACGTGTAACGGTAAGACAATAACTCTCTACCAACAACAGCTTGAGGAAGTCAAGCTCCTCTTTGTGAAGTCATGCGTTAGAACCTCTTTGGTCAACTTATAACCCTATCGATTTTAAGAAAAAGGTTACAAAGTCGTAGACGGTTTGTAACTTTATTACTAAAGGGGTATTCAAGTTGTTCTGTTAAAGGTAAAATGTTTTACCATGTTAAATGTTAAATATGTAGGATTGTGAGCAGTTTAATTTAAAGTCATATTAAATCTTAAATGCATAAGAGATCCTGGAGGATTTTCTGAGCAACTTGTTTTATAACCTTTCCTTTCAAAACTTCATGTTATTGTTTACTTTTATGTTTTGATTAAAGTAATTTATTACAACATTCCCAAATTAAGTGAAAAGTGAACGTTTGAGTATCTTGTTGTTGGTCTTCTAACTGGTGAGGAAGATAATCAAGATGAGCTAATTGACAACTGTCATTATATTATTATTATTATAGTCATCCATTGCTTTATTAGTTTTAAAAACATCGATTTTACGCTCCGTCGTGGTCTATGTCCTCCTGTTTTTCTAAACGAACGAAGTTTAACCCGGACAGACACTTAATATTCTTCATAATATAAATTAATACGGTCAATAATTTAAATATTTAATATAAAACATTTTATGTTCTGTGGCAGGGAACATTGTAAAATTAGCAAAAACTAGGAATCGATTAGCCAGAATACTTGAAAAATTCATAAATCTGTCTCTATTAATCCTACGATCCGGATAAAAATTAGATTTCGTCCAGAGATCGAAAGATTTAGTTAATTCAATAATCGAATTTGTCGATTATAATCGATTAATATCGATATAATTTAACGTTGGCAAAATTTCACAAGCTGGGATTTCCCATTAACAGCCACGTGGGCATCAGACCGTTAAATTAAGGCTTGATGGTGGTTACTCGTTATAAAACTGGCTGTAAAATGGTATTTCATTCTTCAACGAAAGGAAAAAATAAAAAGTGAAAATAACAATGAGATTTCAACGCTGGGTATTCCCGAGGGATACTGGAAGAATGGATAACTCCTTGGGCACGTTACATAATGCGGGATTTCCAGAACGCCTACATCTGATAACCACCTCCTACCATCTTGCATGTTCACCATTTGGATCTCTTATCACATCTTGAGATCTCTCTGATTTAAAAATAAGAAAAAAAAACTATATATATTTTTTAATTTAATTTAATTCATATCTAAGTAACAGAAAACACAAGTTAGACATAGTTAAATATTTTAAGTTTTAATATAGTTATTTTGCGATACCAAAAGATTGAAACATTTCTCTGCAAAAAAAATTGGTTGATTTCAATTTTTTCTTCCTTCTTCCCACCCACACACACCTCTTCTCTCTTAATCCCTTTTCATCAAGAATCATGTATGTTATTAAATTAGTTAAAATATAAAGGCATAATTTATTCACCAATTTTAAGTAATTGGTACAACAAAATGTACGTTTCGGCTAATACGCCATCCTCAGAAACAAAATTTTCACTTGCACATTCCAGTAGCTACTCAGACCCAAACTTCTATGTATCTTTTTCAACCTCCTCTACCTTTGATGTTTTTGTTTATGACTGTACATTTTGTTTATTAATTAAAATTGGTGATAAAACTGATATTCCAACCTACCCTAACACAATGCTCTTCTTAGGACTCCTTCTAGACAGGAGATATATACCTGGAATCTCCATATTATACTGAAACGACGAGAAACTACTCATAGATTTCGATTATTACTACACCTACTTGGCAAACGCTCTAAATTCCCCATTTACTACAAAAACACTTATACACTATAATAATCAGACCTATCTACCAAACCATCAAATTCCTTCTGTATCCAATCCTTACAATCTAAAATCCTTAATGCTCCTTATTATGTCACAAATAACCTCATTCATAAATACCTCAACGTTTCATTCGTTGCAGATTTGGCCTTTCATTCAAAAATCATAACCCGTCCAAACCCATTTGCTCTAAATCTCTCATCCTTAACAATCCCTGATTATCCTCTGAGGCGTCTGAGAAGAAAATGGCTACGGGATCTTCTCATTTAAATCAGCGATTGAAGTACCACCATTGGGTGGTTCCTTCATAAGATTATGATATGTTCTGAAACTTGTATCACTTTTTTTTTATTTATACAATTGTAAATTTCAATAAATAAAAAAAAATGGTGAAATAATTTTACCTTAAAATTTAAACAAATTTGCAATCTGCTAAAATTAATTTTAGATTATTAAATTAAAAACCTCTGTCCTCCTGTCCTACAGTATCCTTTCTAAATACACCACTACCGCCTGTTGAACAGATTC
>NW_027111267.1:357043-358322 GCF_000696795.3 Halyomorpha halys | reverse complement strand
ATAAACTCATTCAGAAAGACCTTAACATCCCATTCGTTGCAGATTTGACCCAAAACAGATATGAGTCTTTTCAATCCAAACTCCTTAACCATCCTAACCCATTAATTCTTAATCTTTCATCCTTAATAATCCCTGATAATCCTCCGAGGCGTTTGAAAAGAAGATGGCCACGGGACCTTCTAGTTTAAATTAATATTTGAAGTACCACCAACGGGTGGTTCCTTCCCAAGATTTTAAATTGTATATGAAACATACTACATATTTACCTATTGTATTATTTTGTACTGTTGTAAATTACAATAAATAAATAATTAAAAAAAAAAAAAAGATTATTAAATTATCAGGTAGAGGTTGTATTGGCCAAATATACACCGAATCGCCTGACCCAGTTTCGAAAAAATTAACATAGGATGTTGTTCGCTTTGAATAATACATAGCAGCTTGAAAGCGACTACACAACATTTGGTCACTCGTGTGATTGTTTCGTTGTACAATTTACTTCTTCTTTTGTGTTCTCTAATAGTTAAAACTACTTTATTATTCACATTTTAATATATTTAAAAAAGAGAAAATAACGTTTGAAGTTTGTGCAATGATAATTTACGAACTGGAGGGACAGCTCATAGTGCGTCATCATGGTGACCTCATCCCAAGCTCGAATCTTTTTATTTCGAAACACAGCCTGATCCTTAACCAGTATCTCTTACTGGGTATAATAAATGATATTTCATTTTATTAAATTATATAATTACTATAATAAAAAAATAAATAAAAACGACTGAACTAATACAAATTTTCATAATAAATAATATTTCCAGCAAATATACCAATATGTCAAATTTTTAGGAGTTCACACTTGAAGGAAACTTAACGAAACAATTAAAATTGAAAACTAAACTTTTAAAAATTATATTTTATTACTTATGTGATTGCCGGAGTCAATAACGATACACAAATTCGAAAAATGTATTTATTTGTGACGACGTTTCGACCTGAATTCTTTTCTTTTTTATTTTATAATAGTTTTATTGAAGAATATAATACAATCTACCAGAATAAATGGAAACAAGCATAAGTATTCCAATTATTCATTCATACCAGATATATGCTAACTAAACTAAATAAGAAAGAAGAAGAAAACAACATTAAATGATAAAAATAATCTATGAGGTGTAGATTGTTGACCGTAGATTAATGATTGGAGAAGTTTGTCGGGGGGTGCGGTCAGCAAAGAACAACATAAATAAACAAAACCATATTTATTTATTTTATGCCGACG
>NW_027111267.1:306585-355163 GCF_000696795.3 Halyomorpha halys | reverse complement strand
TTCCATTTAACACGCTTTAACATAGATCATGAATACCCCTATTGTAGCCAATACAAATAACCCATTCACACGCTTGTAAAAATTTACCAAAACTCTTACAGCACCTTTACAGATCCTTATCTTATATTTTGGTCTTAAATCCTTTTATCTGAGCTACAGTTCCTATCTGTTAAAAAAAGACTAATTTCTGAATCTCCATTTTCAATCTATACACTATTTCCCTTAACAATAGACAAATTTTGAGCTTAAAAAAAAAGAAAATAAATATATATTGTTCCTAGTTCTCCTCTTTATTAAGAATTTAGTCCAAAGTCCAACGTTTCGGCTCATTCGGCCATCGTCAAGGACAATCTTAAAATCCAATTTACATAATACAATAACAATTATTGTTATGATAGCAAGGTGTAATAGAGGTAAATTGATTATAATTAAAAGTTTTAATATTAATGAAAGAGTGAAAAAATACGGTAATTTTGACTGAAACTAATGACCTGGGCAGAATATCCTGCAGACATTTTTTTTTTTTAAATAATTTATGTGAGTGTAATTTTTAAGATTGTTTTTAGTCATCCATCAGGACCTCAATGTCCCATATGTTGCCAATTTCGCCAGAACCAGATACCAATCCTTCCATGATAAACTTCTCAACCACCCAAATCCACTTGTTTCTAACCTGGTTTCTCTTTAATTGCCTAATAATCCTTCTAAGCGTCTGAAAAGAAGAGGGCCTTGGGATCTTCTCCTCTAGAAATGCTGATGGAGTTCTATCAATGGATAGATTCTCCACATGTTTGTATCATGTTACTGTATCACCTACAGCAAATTTACCTGTTGTATATATTTTTATACAGTTGTAAAAAACATTAAATAAATTATAAAAAAAAAAGAATGTCCTTGAGGATGGCCGAATGTTGACGTTGGACTTTTGAGAAAAAAAAGAATGTTTTGAGACTTTAATTTGGATACAATTAATTTTATTTAAACAATAATAACCATTCTTGAAACAGTGAAAAGATTATATAATAAATAAGTTTCATTTATTTAAAAATACACATATTTTTGCTGACCGCAGCCTTCGACCATCTTCTCGTCATATAAAATGTTACTTCGGTGTTTCATGATAGTTCCTTCCGTTATTGGTGTTTTGCCAAAGCATTCTATCGACTTAGCGAAGTATAATTAAGTTTCCAGATGGATTATGGAGGCCATAATACCCGTTCGAGCTTTCTCTGATAATGATAGAATAACGAGTTATTGTGATTGTCTATTTAGAAGGATTGCGAAAACGACCTTGCCAAGGCTCCACAAGTGTTGATAATTTATTTAAATTGCCCTTGCAAGTTAATTGTTTCAGTAAGAAATTTGTATTTGTTCTTAGGCTAGCGGTAAAGGTTAATCGAGTTTCTTTTGAACGGATCGTTCCCGAAGGAGTACTAGTGGGAGTGCAACCTTGAGATCTCGCTCTCCTTGGCTCCCTCCTTCTTCCTAAACAGTTTATTTTTTTATTTTGTTTCGTCTCTTTTCTTTCTGTTATTTATATTTTTTTTTCTCTCTTTTATTCATTCCGTTTATGTTCTACGGGCGGAGGCTCTCGGGCGAGACAACAAACGTCTCCTTTTCTGGGTTTATTGCCGAACGTCGCCGCTGTCGGGTACCGGCTCTTATCGATTTAAGTACGTATTAAGTTGGTCGTAAACGCCACTCCTTTATTCCGACCTCTAAGCCGTAAAATACTTGAATAAATCCTAACGGACTGACCAGAATTCCCTTGATCACTTAGCACTAGCAGCCGTCACAGAAACACAACTCTGTAAATTTGTAATCAAATATTGACGTTTCAAAATCCCAAGAAAGTAATTTATACACATAACATTAACATGGGAAAACATAAAAAAAAACAAAAAAAAAACCGTAGCCTTTTCTAAAAAAGGTAATAGTTTATCTCAGCTCCCCCCCCCCCCAAAAAAGGCGGGAACAATTACTTCTTGAACAGACTGTACGTCGATAACTATATAGGTTAGTTTATAATATTAACTGCCTTTTAAGAGGGTAAATTTCTTTCCCTTCATGCTTACTTCTTTCTCGCTTTAGTTAAAGTTTAACTTATAAATATCGGCATTTAATACTTCTGATGTTTATGACCAACATTACTCTCGGAATCTTTTACTTTTTCCAATATGAAACTCTACTGTCAGACAATCTTCAGTATTAGATATTTAATATTAGAATACATAATACAAAATAAAAATATCACAGATATTACAAAATAAAAATATTAGATATTATATATTTCAAGCAATCATTCGAATCTATAACCAGAAACTCTACAAATGAAGCATTTATTTTATTCTTACTTAATAGGTAATATACATTTTAAGGTTTTAATTTTACAAAAAAAGAACTTATATACACATTAACATATATTGTATATGCAAATATAGGATGTCACTACAATTATTTGAGGGGGGGATATAAAATTTCTTAATTGACAAATTACGTCTAACGATTCCATATTTCTATGTCTAATAATGTCCTAATTTTCCCACAGGTATAATTCTGAGGTTTGACATTTAACTCTTAATCTGCTCTTTGGATATAAGTCCGAAGATTCTACTGTATTTATTGGGTCAACTTAATTAGACTGTTTCCTCCAGTTTCCTTTTTAATTGTTTTCAAATAGGAACTTTTTCTTGTTCCTTTAGTAATACGTTCTTACGTCCATTCCCTCTGGAGGGAAAAATTCCCTCTAGAGGGAAAAATTCCCTGTTGAGTGGGCGGGTAATTCATGTTTAAAAGGTTTGTACAGTCTGGTCAAGAAGTAAGTGTTCCCGCCTTTTTTGGGGAACTCAGGTTAACTATTACCCTAAAAAAAATATGAACAATACAAAATAATTTAATAATTACTTTGATATTCTCTAAAATAAAATTATAAAAGTGCCTATACACGTTTGCCTAATAATGGCAAATTCGCGCATGCGCAAGTGTACCATTTTAGGCACCTAAGGGCGCTTGTGCTGCTTCCACACGTTTGTTTTCAACTAGCATTGTTTTAGAACTGTCAATAGATGAATATTCGTACTGTCTGAGTTTATGAATAGATGAATTAAACAATTTCCTCAACCTTTGGATTCAATAATTAACTCTAGTTTAATGTGTAAATCGTGTATCATAGCATTAAAAACCCTTACAAGATGTTTCTATACAGAGATTTTAAAAAATCTATTTTCTATGTATTGTTCCGCGCCCTGTAAAGCCTTATTTCTTTATAATTTTATTTGTTTACATTAGATTACAAGTTATATTAATTTATATATACTTGTAATTCATAACAATAAAAATGAAACAAGATTTTTTAATTAATTTATAGCAGAATATCTTATGAAAATGCAAGAGTTAAAATTGTTCAGATCAATGTTCGATTAAAAAAGAAAAATCTTGTCTGCGGTAATGTGTGGAAAGCTACCACTTTTAGAGTATTTTCTCTCGAAAGTTTGTTCAGGAATGATGCATTAGCTAGACTAACTGTAAGCACGTATTTTTTTTTTTGTTATACGATTGTCTTATGTGTTCTTGGATGTCTTTTCCAGATGAGGAGGACGAGGAAATGGGCGACAGCAGCCAGAACTCGCCCAAGAGCAGTTCGAGCCGCAGCGGTGGAGGCGGAGGTTCCCACATCCACCTCTGGCAGTTCCTGAAGGAGTTGCTGGCCTCTCCCTCAGTCTACGGCTCCTGCATCCGCTGGGTGGACCGCACTAACGGTGTCTTCAAGATCGAGGACTCCGTCAGGGTGGCCAGGCTCTGGGGCAAGAGGAAGAACAGGCCGGCGATGAACTACGACAAGCTCTCGAGGTCCATCAGGCAGTACTACAAGAAGGGCATCATGAAGAAGACAGAACGGTCCCAGCGCCTGGTTTACCAGTTCTGCCATCCCTACTGCCTCTAGTTCCTCTCCTCCGGATTGCCCAAGCAAACTGGACGAGAGGGAGACATCTCATGTAAATAGTTATCGACTTACCCCCAAGTTGATCCGGAGTTATAGTATGTAATTTCGGAGCCAGTAAAGGGGTGAGAAAAGTGTATGCCTTTTTTTGGCAAGTTGTATATAATTTTTTTTATTTAATTTTTTTTGTTTCTCAATGTTGTATATTATTAGTCGATCTGGAAGGTAATTTCTAGACGACTATAAAAATGTCTTTTTGGGTCTGATGTAGTATTCATCGACCCGCAGTTTGCTGACTTAGTATGACCGAAGTCGGGGGACGGTACTAGTCCTCATAATATGACAGTAGGGCAGAAGGGTCAGTGATTGTTTGTCCCATATATCTATGATATATTCATATGTAAGTTCTATGAACGGTTTAACATTATTGTAAATATATAATATATAATCTTGTACCTTTAATATATTCTAGTTCCCTTTAGAGTAAACTAACCAATTTTGTACATTCACTAACATTGTTTATATGTTTTGTTTTTTTTATCATCCAAGAGATAGACATTAAATGTTTCCCCTAATTAGACAATAGTATCGCAGTTATGGTGATGGTTTTTATCAATGTTTTCATATAAGAGTGAATTAAATTTACTTTATTCCATGAAGTCATAATTTTTTTTTTAATATATAACCAAGTAAGTAATTGTTTATGGTGTAACGAGAAAAATAAAATAGCCATTAAATGGCGGTTGATATTTAAATCTAGTGCATAGTTTTTAAAAGTAATTATAAATGTTTTAATTTTTTTAAAAATTTATCTTAAGATTTTAATTTTAACTTATTGTTACCATTAATTTTTATTTTTATAAATTAAAAAAAAAAAAATGCTAACCACAAATTACTGTTTTGTTACTTAAATATATATTTTATACTCATATCAAAGTTTTAAAGACTTTTATTTTTTATATGTTAGATAAACAAATAAGAATAGAATTTAAGAATTATTATTTCTAATTAGTAGAAATTTATAATTAAAATGGAGTAGCGAGTGATTTTATGCCATGACTTCATTATGCTATTTTTTTATGTTATTTTTTTTAATATTGCTCAAATGTAGTGCCTTTAGATTATTATATTGTAAAATTATTGTGATCTTTATCAGTGCCCATTTGTCTACATGTAGGTGAATAGTGTGGAATGGTTATTATACAATAAATTTTACCACCGAAATTGATATTTATTTATTATCCTTATTTTCTTTTTATTAAATTAATTAAGCTTAGATTAGGGTAAGTTTTATATTGAATCATCGATTTTGGAGGTCAAGGTAAATCAGTCAAATATTTTCACAGTGGTTTTTAGATTAACTTTTCATAAATTTAGTAAGTTATTCTAGTTTATTTCTGTACAGAACCTTCAGGAGTCATCAAAGTGATTAACTGAAATAAAGGGTATAAAGCTTTAGAGGTCTGTTTCCTAATCGAAACGGCAGAAAACTATCATAAAAAGTCATTAGAATGAGTACAAAAAATATATAATAATTCCATCAACAGTAGTACATTGAAAAAAAAACTTATATTTGTCACATAAATATTTATCTAGCGATACTTCACAGATAAGATTTATTTAGAATTGAGTCATAACAGAAAAAAAATCTTACTATCATAATAATAATAAAATTAATATTTATCACGTTGTTTTTCAAATTCAGGCGCTTTTGCTCAATTTAACTATGTTCATTGAGTCCTTTTCATTTTTTAAGCAAATAGTTCAAAAGTTATATAGGACTGTCGCTCCCTAGGGGTCTAAGTGGGATGGGTCCGGCTGAGAAGGATTGCCTTTCTTTGTATTATGATCTCCTGTTATGAGATTGTGACATGCCGTACATCGACCAACCTCGATAGATAAGTAAGGCTACCACGGAGGGCTGGAGAAGAGGCTCTTACACCATTTTTCAATTCCAGGCCCTTTTTAAATATTACTCAATTTAAATATCTTAAAGTCTCTTTTTCTCGTTCAAAGTAAATATTCCAAAAGGGACATAGGTCCATCACTCTCTGGAGGTCTTGGTGTGGCGGGTCTGGCCTGGAATGATTTTGGATTCTTGGCTTTAAAAAATAGTTTTTTAAACTTGAATGTACATAAAAATTAAAGATGAATGAAAAAAAAAAAATTATTCAAACCACATATCGTTAACATAGCAACATAACATAAGAGAATAACATTTATTCATGATAACAATGGGACAAAAGTCCTAATATAAGAGTACACAATGAATAAAACAAATCTCTCTATTATACAAAGAAGTTTTTAGTGATCACCATGTAATATTTTATTTTACTCCCTCAGCGAATTGAAAATTTTATCTATTAAATTTTAAAAAATGTTTAGAGTAATATTGTATTCCCCTCTTACAGTGCATTTGAAATACAGTAGAAGAGATATCACCCATTTTAGTTACCTAGCCCCTATAAGACCCAAGGGGCGTAGAAGAAAAAAAAAATATGAATATATTTTTATTTATCTCTCTCAGTGAATTAAAAACTTAGATTATGAAAAGTTAAAAAACTTTGAACTAGATGGTGAGTTGAAAATGTTAAGCCTGAAGATTTGAAAAAGAAAAGGAAGCACAATATATTTATTAGACTGTATAAAAAAATAATACAATCTGAACTACAGAATACTTGTAAATTACAGTTATACAATTTGGACAAGTAGTACAATTAAATGAATAGTTGTATAATTTGTAAAATAGAAGATAGGGGGCACCCCTCCCCCCTCCCAGTAACTAATCAAAATAAATAGTGAAACTGAAGCAGGCTATTAAAAACATATATAAAAAGTTACTTAATATAAAATAAAATTGAACATATGCATAAATTAAATTACTTGATATAATATATAAAAAACTTTAAAGCATAAAATTAATTTAAACATTTTCAACTGAACGGCTCATATCATTCAATTGAGTCGGCAATTTGGCTAAGTCCATTTTGGGGAAAATAAAATTATATTATTTTTCTTACTACTCATAAATTAATAACCTAGAATATTAAAAATGTATATAAACATCTAATTAAATAATTAAGGATTTTTAAAAATATATTTTAAAAAATTCACTCAGAAGAAAAAAAATACAGCATTTTATTTTTTTATTTAATATATAAATTTAAAAAAGATGTATTTTACTCCCTAAAATATTAATCTCTTCATATGTAGGCATGAGTCAGCCCTGTGGGTTCGGGAGCTCTCCAGGATTCATCTACCCTCATTAGGTGGGTACCCTTATTTGGGTAAAAGTCTTTTGGGCGAGAGTGATTCTGATCAAATCACCTCCTTGCATAACCGTTGATCTAGTAACAGTACTTCTTTACGAAGTACTGCACTCAGACCAGGGTGTCAGCTTTCATGGGTTGGAGCAGTACAAATTTAATTTTAATTTTATTGTAATGCCACTACTCAAAGTTGAGACATCTAATTCTTTTTTTGTCAGAATACTAACTAGGGGGACAGACTATAAAGTATAAGTAAGATAAAAGTCCATAATATTCTATAAAATTACATTGAAGTAAATTTTTTGTAATTTAAAACTTAAAATTATTAATTATTATTGATTTGATGATAAATAGAAATAAAGGTTTACAAAATTAACACAAATAACAATTTAATAATACTAAACTTATCTAAGCACTCTACTGCTTGATTACATCACTCTCTATACAAATATTGATCAAAAACAATCTCTATTAATGTAGTTTAAAAATTGAGCAATAGTAACTGAGCAAAACTGTGCTTAGAAATTGTACCACAATGAATCATTTCGACATGAAGAGATAACTACCATGATTTAGTAAAAGATATTAGCTATGACATAGGCACAATTTATGATGCAGATGTGCAATAAGACAGGATTTCAAAAAATACTTCTAATACCTAAAAACAAATACTTTTTTGGAATAATTGAAAAACTATTCATCTCCTAGAAAATTATACTCACTCTTTCGAAAGATAATGAAGTTCTCAGCAATCCATAACTAAAATCATCTAAATTGAACCAGTATTGTTTATATTTTGGACGCATGTGTATTTTCTAAATATTCTGTGCGGGTTTCCATAGAAACCTGTTTTATCTTTACATATAAAAGAATAGAAATAACTCACTGATTACTGTTTCTCAAAAAGAACAATGCTTATTAAGCAGATATTGTAATAAACAATCAAAAGTATCGACTGTGAAAGGTCTTTTGGCTATTGAAGAAAGAGCCGAAAAGACTTTTTGACAGATTTTCCATTAAAAATCAGCTAATAAGAAGTATCTGTTTGCAATAGAGCATCTATTAATAATATACGGACATTTACTAGTATATCCTATCCAAAATCAAATAAAGAAATAAGAGTATATTTAGTTTATATATTTTATCTTACCTCATCATCTCCAAAAAAATTGTGAGAACAAATTTCCAATGTACTTCTTCCAGCAATTAATTCTTATCTATTGATATTATTTTTCTTCTAATATATTTATGTTCGTTTCTACAGATTAAAGTAAAATAGTAATGGTTGTTATTCGTAAAATAAAAATTCTAGTAAAAACTAGCAAACATCATTTTGGAATTACCGCTCATTGCACCACTGAACCGTTCGTGAATTTTTCATTCGAAACAAATTAACTTAAAGATTTCCAAGATAGACCTTGAGGCAGGATTTACATGTTTACCACTTGCCGCAAATTCGAAGCTAGTATAGTATAGACGCTTAGTAAACAAAGGAAGCAACATAACATTTTCTCTATTTTCATTATTAACAAAATATAGATAGGCGAAATGAAAGGAGACGTAAATATCAGCAATGTAGGCTATTGATGATAAAAATTGATATAAATAGAACTGCATAACCTATAAATTCAACCTTCGTTCAACAAGAGTTAATTTTTAAATACAAAGATTGGAAAAATTCTTTGATTAATTAAAACACAGAGAGCACAAGCATTCATCCGTTAGCAGTTCTAAACCAACATCAGCCCAACTTTTGCCAGCCTATACAAATAACCCACCCACAAATTTGCGCCACAAATTTGAATTTGCCAGCGTTTGGCAAACGTGTAGAGACAGCTTTACAAATGCTTGGTAAACAAGGAAAGCAGCAAATGTCAGTATTCACACGCTTGTTTTGTTCTTTTGATTTTTTTTTCTCCTATTACATTCGATTTACTCTACTTTGATTATAAAAAGGAAAAAATAAAGATAAGCAAAATAAAAGGAAACGTAAATATCCACAATATAGGTGGTAGATGATGAAAATTCATATTTAATTATTTAGACATATAACGTCTTCATGAAAATATATTTGTGCTATGTTAAATAAAAAATTAACTGCTGAAGTTAATTAACAGGGTTAGAAACAATGTATTTACACCAAACGTGTTTGGCAAACGTGTATAAGTACCTTGAGATTCTCATTTTTTTAAATATTTGCTTTCTCACTACCATACTAGGAAATATGCTTTATTTTTGAACTGAAAAAGGAAAAAAAAAAATTAATGTTCTCAGAATCGAAAAGGTTCACTCAAATTTTAAGATGCATCTACATGTTAGCTAAACTAGAGCAAATTCGCACATCTCCTTGGAGTGAATTTGAGGCCGATCCTTCTAAAGGTGGATCCACATGTTGGCCGCTCGCCACGGATCGGGGGCTCGTACAAATGCTCGGCAAACAAAGAGCGGGCCATCCACATGTCAGTGTTATTCAGAGAGGCAAGCATGGCGGACATACTAGTGGTTTCAGCCATTGCACTTGGATTGTATTATTTTTATTACAAAAAAAGAAAATGAAAGGAAATTAAATATAAATAAATAAGATTAAATATAAAACTTATTATAAAAAGTACCAACAAACACCTTTAACCTCCTAACAGCTCTCAGTTGCAACTAGACAAAGAACAATGGTGTAGATGCTACACGAGCGCTCTCACGAACCCCTTTGATCTGTGTCCAAAAACCGACTCTCGACGGCTCGGCAAGGAGCTTAGGCCAACTCGTACAAGCCACCCATCCACATGCTCGCGTATGTCTGAGTTCGCCATGGCTCGGCCAACATGTAGAGGCCCCTTAATGTCGTTTTTTGAAAACAAATTGAAGGGCTTTGTGCTGCATCCACACGTTTTTTTTCGGTTTTGCACTGTTTTAGAACTGCCAATAGATGACTATTTATGCTTTCCATGTTTTGATTAATTTTGGAATTTCCCCAACCTTTATGCAGTACTATTTTTATGAATTTTTACTACGTACAATCTTCCTTTGTTTACCAAGCATTTTTACAAGTCTCGGATTTGTAGCAAGCGACTTACGTGTAGATCCAACAAAAGATATACAATCTTAAACTAATTTTATTTATTGATTCATAACAGTGGGGAAATTCTTTAATTAATTAAAATACGGATAGAAAAAATATTTATCTGTATGGAAGTTCCAAAACAATACTGAACATAAACGTGTAGACGCAGAACAAGTGTAGTTTGATTTGTGCCCATAAACCGAGATTCAACGGGTTGGCCAATAATTCAGACCAACTTATCTAAATAACTCATCCACATACTTGCTCATGAGAAAATTTACTATTGTTTAGCAAATGTGAGGCAGCACTTTTAGTCTCATAGCGTTTATATTGTAGATAACAGGTTTTTCATTTCAAAATATATTTCCTACTTTTATAGAAATATGCCCTATATAACAATTAATGCAGCTTACTTCTAAAATGGAGTTGAAATAAATATTCTGACATTATACCTTCCAGGAGCTATATGACATTTAGTATCTTTTTCTTTATAAACGATCATAGTTTCCTGGGAACAACCATTGTTATAACTTTGACATAACTTTCCTCATTTGTATTTCCTTATATTATTGAATCACGTACCTGTTATTTCCTTCGTATATTTTTCCTCCACTTATTGTTTGTGTAAAAAAAAAAAAAATCCAATTCTGTCCAGAAAAAGTTATTTATTTATTTTTATACCCTTTTAAAGTTTGTTCGATTGTTGCCGACATCTTTTGTTTTTAATAGGCTGTCTTTTGTTTATTCTATCTACTGAACCATTTTGATTAAATTGTACTGTCTTTTTGGAGTGAGGGCAGCCGTCCTATAGTTTTAATCACTAGAAAGCAAGCATAACAACACTACCGTTAAGTGGGGTGACTATCGTTCAGTTTTTCATGTATTTTATTCCTAATCCGATTTTTCCCTTTAATTTTGAACTATCAGGCTTCATTTTCATCACTGAGAAAAATGTTCTCCAACTATTAAGTTAAATAAACCAATATATTTTTATACAAATGTCATCTTGCAATACGGGTGAATTTGGTACACTTTATTTTATCATTGGATTCCAAGGATATAAATGCTGCACCATTGTCACCTTTTTTTTTCACTCCTTAGAGGTTCTAGGTTTCTGGACATAGAAAAACAATTTTCTAATTTTTTCCAATATATATAATATAGCTTAATTGATGAAAATGTTGCCAAATTGGGTAAGTTCTCACTACAAATTAAAGGATACCATTTTCCAGTTGCCCACTAATGTCATTATAAGTTAAGTTTTTCGTTAAAACGGTTTTACAAGCGCAGTGAAGGTAGAGTCAGTTTTGTTTACGAATAACAAACTTTAGTTTTCATTTTCCTGAATTGTGAACATGTTGATTGTTGAACATTTTGAGTATTCAATTCAAATTGATTGATTGATGAGAAATAATAGTTTATTTAAAATAATGTTACCAAATTACAATTTTCTTAGAATAGCTTGTATTTTGTATAATTGTTGCAGTTCATTAACTTAAAGAAAAAATAGAAGAAACGACCATCAGTACTATTAATTGAAGGAGTTAGTGGATGAAAATGCAATGTGACATTTTTTGGGTCTATATATCTAGTAAGAAGTACTCTAACCTCAAAATCCAATTAATAACTGAATTGCTAGATGTATAAAGGGCTGTGTACACTTCAACTCATAACAAGCTCCAACAAAAATAAAAAAAAGTGAACTTTGTTTTCTTAAAATTTACTATTTGTAACATAGCCCCTTCAATTCGTACAGATGTTTTATTTATCGTTCAAAAATTAGTCACATATGTATGATCACAAATAGCAAATTGTAAGTAGTGTAGTTATTAAACAATGTTGTAATTGCAATAGTTATTAATCATAAATTATACTATGTACTTGTAGTTTTATAGCAATTATTTGTTGTTTAACAGTTTTTCATTTTTGACATTTTTTGTGCCTATTTAGCTAGTGTGAGGCACTCTAACCTCAAAATACAATTAATAATTGAGATAGCTAGATATAGAAGAGGGTATGTACACTTCAAAACATAATAAGCTCAACAAAAAGAAATTGAATCTTGTTTTCTTAAGCATACCATTTGTAACATAATTCCTTCTATTGGTACAGATGTTTTGCTTATCGTTCAAAAATTGGTCACATATGATCAAAACGTAGAACACAAATAGAAAATGTAAGTAATGTTTTTATTGAACAATATTTTATTTGTAATAGTTATTAATCATAAATTACACTCTGTACTTATAGTAGTAATTATTTGCAGAAAGTATTTGTTCTAAAAAACTGTTTTTCATTTTTGACATTTTTTGTGCCTATCTAGCTAGTGTGAGGCACTCTAACCTCAAATTCCAATTAATAACTGAGATAGCCAGATGTAGAAGAAACTATGTACACTTCAAAACATAACAGGCTCCAACAAAAGAAAACTGAACTTTGTTTTCTTAATTTTTAGAATTTACTATTTGTAACATAATCCCTTCTATTGGTTTAGTTGTTTTGCTTGTCGTTCAAACATTAGCCGTTCAATTCGATTATTTAAAACGAGACTCATCAACTGCGAGCTTAGAAGCTATGAGTTATAAAGAGTGACCTTTAAAAAGGTATGCTCTTTGTACGAGGCAAGGTCAAACTCACTTTCACTTCCTTGATTCAGATTTGAGTCGCAGACCAAGGTAAACTTAACTGCCTCTTAAGACTGCAAAGACTACATTCACTAAGTGTGTTTTCAAACTAAGAATATAGCTTGCGATTGCAAGCCTTACGGAGGAAAGATGTCTGAGTCATTATAAGATTTATATAACTTGTTTTCATATTGAACAACATATATCCTAGGTGGACAGTTTTCTTTAATGCTTAAAACATAAACTTGTCCATCTAGTTGAGGCTAATTTAAATTCCGTCATAATATTTTATGTACGGTTAAAGAACAGCTCCATCTGTACAGATATAACAGGGAGCAGTCAGTCTGTCTTGACATATTAGGTTGATTGGCGATTTGCTACAAAACAAAAATACTTGCTAAATAAAAACAATAAAAATTTTTGCTACCAACAGACTTTTCATTATATAAAAAAAGGGCAAAATAAAGATAAGCAAAATGAAAAAAACTTAAATATCGGAAAAAAGACGGTATTTATACAAAAATAACGAAGCATTGCTGTATTTGAGGATGTATATAGATTTGATGAACACAATTAATAGTTTGAGAAGAAGATGGTTGGGGGAACGGTCAAATTGAAACACATATAACTTGATGTATCCTATTTAAGTGTGCCAACGTTTCGGCTAGAGTTTCTAGCCTTCTTCAGGGCTAAGAACAGAACAAGATAACAACCACAATAAGTATAGAAAATAAAAAATAAAATATAAACAGAATGACATAAAATTAATAATTTTACAGAATAGAATTAATAAAATGAAGTGATGAGAGAAGTGGGAAAAAAAATGTATACATATGTAACTGAAAAAGTGGATAAAATAACGTAATTAATTAAGGGAATAAAATAAAAATGAAGTTATATAATGCAAAGAAGTATGAACATATTAGTTATGAATAATTTAATAATTGAAATATGTTTGTGGCTTTAGCGCACTTGCTCAGCCTCCACTGGCTCATTACCAGTGATGCGGCGAGAGGGGTGCGCTGGAATCTTATGAGGTCTGCTCTACCCCTCACACGTGGGGGATAGAGTGGGCTCAGGGATCCTCAGGTCGATTGTGTAAATATTGTATATATTATTTTATCATTATGTTATTTTATTTTTCATACAGATAGTTTGATTATGTTCATCTTGTCTATTCTTTTGTTTGTATATATTTTAAGAGAGTTTTTTTTTTATTATTATTATTATTTATTTTTTTTAATTTTATTTATTTATTTATTTTTTTATTTTAGTATGTATGAGATTCATTCGTCACTATTACCTATTGCCCACAACTGTGTGGCAGATTGTAATATCTATCAATAAATAAATCTATCAATCTAGAAAAAAAAAAAAAAGATATTTGAAATATGGAAAGAAAAAGAAAATTGAGAGAGAGAAAATATATGTAACCATAATAATTTATAAAGATGCAAAATATAAGTAAAGTTTAACTAAAGAAATGATTTTTTTTTTAAAACAACAATAATAATATAGTGAACATAACTAATAACCTTGGTAAGGAAAATGGAGAAAAGAAGGGGTGGTAAAATAAAGAAAGAAAAATACAACGAACCTGTTAGCTTGAAAATCAAACGTCTATATGTTTATTGCAAATCACATTAGTTTTTAGCGTCGTCTTAAACCCTTAAATACTATTTAGGCGTTTGATTTCCGAGCTAACAGGTTCGTTTTATTTTTTTTATTTTTTCCTTTTTTTAGTTTACCACCCATTTTTTTCTTCACTTTTATCGATTTTCCTTACCTACGTTATTAGTTATGTTCACTATATTATTATTGTTATATAAAAAGATGGTCAGGGTAGCGGTCAAAACAGAAACAAAAATAGTTTACAACTATTTATTTTCCGACGTTTCGCCCCACTTTGAAGGGCTTCATCAGGGCTAAAAAGATACAAAATGATACAATGATAAGAATAAACATACAATGATAAGAATAAAAACAAGTAACAATGGCAAGAGTAAAATTCCTTTATAAAAATACGTAAAATATAAAGCTAAAAAGTACAGGTGATGCACATAAAACAAAAACAATACGGGGTAGGGGAAAAAAAATAATGATATAAAATGAGGAAAGAATTTATTATTTCCTAATATTTAATATTCATTTATTATCATTTTATATCATTATTTTTATTTTCTCTTCCCCGTATTGTTTTTGTTTTATGTGCATCTCCTGTACTTTTTTAGCTTTATATTTTACGTATTTTTATAAAGAAATTTTACTCTTGCCATTGTTACTTGTTTTTATTCTTATCATTGTATTTTATCTTTGTATTTTTATTCTTATCATTGTATCATTTTGTATCTTTTTAGCCCTGATGAAGCCCTGGAAAGTGGGGCGAAACGTCGGAAAATAAATAGTTGTAAACTATTTTTGTTTCTGTTTTGACCACAACCCTGACCATCTTCTTATATATCAATTTTTACGGTCAACTATATATACATATATTATTATTGTTGTTTTCAAAAAAATTGTCGTCATCCACGGTCAGCTATCTCTCTACTAGAGAAGCACAGTATAATGGACTAGGACTTTTACTTTAATATTACTTATAACCCTCTAGATTAATATTAGATAACAAAAATTAGTAGTATATCGTTTTTATTATTATTATAAATCTGACTTATTTAATTTAATTTTAAATTTCAATTCAATAACACAAAAAAAACCAAAAAAAAAACCGAGATTGCTTTAGTGATGTAAATTTATATTTGATATTATCTTTCCCCCCCCCCCCTACCTCCTATTTATTTAAATTTAAGCAATTACAATTATATACATTTAGTTAAAACTAAGAAAATTATATATTATCAATTGTAGAGATGTATATATATAATTTTCTTAGTTTTAAGTAAATGTATATAATTTTAATTGCTTAGATTTAAATAAATAGGATGTAGGAAAAAAAAAAATAATACCAAATATATTACATCACTAAAGCAATCTCCATTTTTTTTTTTTTTTTTGTGTTATTGAATTGAAATTTAAAATTAAATTAAATTATTTATCTATCTAATTATATTTTCTTCCTTAGCAGAATACATCTTTCATTTTTTTCGTTCTTTAACAAATATAGAATTGAATTGAAATTTAAAATAAAATTAAATAAGTCAGAGTTATACTAATAATAAAAACGATGTACTATTAATTTTTGTTGTCTAGAGGGTTATAAGGAATAATAAAGTAAAAGTCCTAGTCCATTATACTGTCTCTAGTAACAGTTAAAGTAACTGTTATTTTAATAATTTTTTTTGTGTACACCTAATATAATTTTCCAAAATTTTATTGGATTCTGTTTAATTATATATATATAAATAATTAACCGTATATTTTCAAATTATGAAGAAGACGGTATTATCATTACTAAACCTGATTTAAATGGAACCTATAACACTTGCTGAATGTAGCGCGATCTATGAACAGTTTTAAAAACTACTCAGTAGTTTACCCGTTACTCAACAGATAGTGCTATGCGACCAGACCTTATTTATTATTTGAGATATTTGTACAAGAGCCCAAGAGGAGAAAAAATGCTGTTATCTTACCCCAATTTTTGATTACTTTAATGAAAACTATGTATAATTACTAGTCAAAACTGATGAGTCTACCAAGTATAGGTAGGGGGAATAAAAAAGGACGGCGGTTTGAAAGCGATAAAAAAATTTAATTTTTCATTCAGAGCTCTATATCTTAAAAAGTAAGAACAACACAACAAAACGTCATTTAAAGAATAGCAAAATTGCTAAAATATGACCCCTAATAGAGTTATTTACGTTAAATAGTTCTCGAGATATAGCTTTTTAAAAAGCAACATTTCATAAAAATGGGATGTACTGAAAGATCAGTAGTTAGTGAATTTATTTTGAAAAATTTATATCTCAAAAATCATTTGACGAACAGATGTCTATTAGCACTCAAATTAAAGCTAGTTTAATGAGCTATGAAGTAGTTTATTACATTTATCTTTGTAGGAATAATAGTTTTCATGAAGTTTGCTAATATAAATTGATTTATAGTTGTTCGGACAAATTTTTATTAGCCAAATTTATATTCATATGAGAATATCATAAAAACTACTACCACTACAAAGATAATTGTCTTAAACTACTTTATAGTAAGTTAAATTTCCTTTATTTTGAGAGTTGGCAGACATATGTACGTCTTATGGGTCTAGAGATATATTTTTTCAAAAATCCAACATTTTATACGAACAACTAGAAATTAACATTTTGTGAGTTTATTTTTTCAAATATCACAAGAACTACAAGTCCTACAAAGATAAACATTATTAATTATTTTATAGTAAATATAACTAGCTTTAATTTGAGCGCTGGCAGACATCTGTACGTCAAATGGTTTCTGAAATGAAGTTTTTCATAAATCAAACTTTTATTGTCCGAAGAACTATGCTTGAATTTTAGCAAATATCATGAAAACTACTATTCCTACAAAGTTAAAGATCATCAACTTCTGTATAGTCCATTACACTAGCTTTAATTTGAGTGCTGATAGACATCTGTACATCACATAGTTGCTGAGATATAGATTTCTCAAAATAAATTAACAAACTACTAATCTTTCACTAGATTTTTAAGAAATTTTGCTTTTTAAAAAGCTATATCTCGAGAAAATTTACTTTTCTTTAAATAATGTTCTCTTATATTTTCTAGTGCTGTTGGTAGTTTTTAAGATATATAGAGCTCTGAATGAAAAATTAATATTTTTTTAAGGTTTGGAAACAGCCGCCATTTTTTATCTCCCCTACCTATACTTGGCAGACTCATCAATTTTGACTATTGATTATACATAGTTTTTATTGAAGTAATCAAAAATTGGGGAGAAATAACTGCCTTTTTTTCTTCCTGGCTCTTGTACTATATGGAGAACTGTAGTGGTGTGTCAAAATATTCTCATTACAATTTATTTAAAAAAAATAAAACAAAAAAATTTGTAGCTAAGAAATTATATAAATGATAATAGGAGTGATGTGTTTTGAAGGAACACTTAACATAGGCCAACAATTTTTTATTATGTACATGTAATACTATGTTTGAGCATTAAACATATTCTATGTTATATTAGATAAAAATATTCATTTAGAGATGATTATAATTAAAGATCATAAATAAAATAATTATAAATGAATCAATGGGTTACATCATTTCTTTTAAATTCAATCTTACGAAATAAAACAAAAACAAAAAAGACTAATGTAGCGGAAGTTCACTAATGTTAAGTGGAACAAAACTTTGATTCTGATAGCCGTTTGAAACTGGTGAACTACAAGCTTCGTACTTCTTCATTCCCAACAAATGAATGTAGAACAAGTCTTCGTTTCTTGTTAGAGTCACTAAGAGCCATCCAAGAAAGCACAGGAACATGTAAATTAAGGTCAGCATCTTCCAAAAGCTTACGTTTTCCAAAAGTTCCTTAAAAAAATATATATAAAAGCAATTCATTAATCGGAAACAGCAAATAATCTAAAAAGAGACTACCTCTCAAATAGATATGTACAGCTGTAAACAGAAAAAAAAATATAAAAGCAATTCATTAATCGGAAACAGCAAATAATCTAAAAAGAGAGTACCTTTCAAATAGATATTTACAGCTGTAAACAGAAAAAAAAACATCACTTTAATTTAGAACAGATGTGGCATATCAAGAGTAACTGTAACTAACCAAAAACCTGTAATACGTCAGTTCCAGAGAATTCAACATATACAATGGGGTGTATTAAAAAAAAAAAAAATGACCGTTTTCCAACCAAATATTTATATTATTATTTCTTTAATATAAAATACAATTAATACTCAAAGTATAGCCCATTGTTATCTACAGTCATTAGCCATCTGCTAGTCAATTGCTCGGTCCGCTACACTGATACTATTCTTCGGAATGGAAGAACTCTTGGACCACAATTTCAACTTTTACAAAATTTTTTCCCTTGAAGGAAATAGGCCATGGATCGAAACAAGTAATAATTTAGGATTGATGGTGGTGTGAGGTCTGGACTATGGGGTGTATGAGGCAGGAGTTCGAACCCATGAAGTTCTTTAAACTTTTCTGTTGTTCGACAGGAAGTTTGAGGATGATTGCTGAGGAATAAGTTCATGAGGGACCAACCTACTGCTCTTTTTCACCTTCCCCAAGAAGAGTAGATGGCGACTAACAGTATCCTTCGATACACCACACTTCCTGGCAAGTTCACGGATACTAGTGGATGGATTTGACTCAACAGCTTCCTGCAGAACCTCATCAGTATCCATTAATGGTCGCCCGGAGCCTTCTTCGTTTCAAACGTAGTATCTTCACAGCTACATTGTTCAAAACAACACAGCGCAGTGCGCTGGTCAAGGATACCTTCCCCTTCATATTTAATAATTTCATGAGTTGCTTCAGTGGCTATGAAATTTTTTTCCAGTAATGCCTTGAAATTATGAGAATTTCATAGGACACTCATGTTTCTTATTTGAAACAAATAACTAAACTGAGGCTTTTTTTGAAGAAGTCGAATGGGATTAAACAAGCTTATGGAATGCTCTAAGAGGATTATTAAGTATTGGTAAGTATATAAAATACAATTAATATAATAAACAATTAATATATTTGAATTGTTTACCTGTTTCTCTTTCTCATCAAGGTTTTCATTTTGTGAAGGATTTGTAGTCATCATTTTATGAATTATGTAATCGTTATAAGGAGCAGTAATAAGAAAAATAATCATTGCGCTTAAGTATATTATCAAAACGTAACCTATTTTTCTTCTTTGGAAGGTATCAATCAAATGCTGCAGATCAGCGTGGGCCAGGTCCAACCTGTAAAATAAGTGTAATATTCAATACAGAATTAAATAAAAAAAAAAAAAAATTATGTTACTAAAAGTAAGATTACTTGCCAATCAAAAATAGATACGAGGCATATTGTCAATATAACAAAAAACAACGTTCGGCAAACTTCAGATATGATGGCGAAAAAAAACCATAAATCTAAAACTTCTGAATTGTGCTTTGAATTAGACATCATTATTATCTGAAAATGAAAGTATTAAATTTTAATCTCATTAATGCTAAATATTTTCTTTTGTCCCAAGTCATTTTGGGAGCTTAAAATAAAAAGAATCTGGTGTACCCACACATCTTTCACTCACTGTCCTCTATTGAAGTGAAATTAGTCTTGTATGTCTTAAACCAGCTATTTATTTATTATTCAGAATGAAGATATGTTTCATATATACATGAATGATAGTAAAATTTGACTATTGAAATAACAACCACAGAAATAGGAAAATTTTTAATTATCAAATTCTTTTATATTTTATATCCTTGACTGCTCCAATGCTTCACAATCGCTATATTTGAGAATGTGTATACATTAATTGAACACTATTGAAACTGTGATATTAATTAATATATTGATGAATTGATAAGGTGGTAACTATAGTAACATAAATGGTAACAGCTAACTTCATTGTAAATTGTTGATACTGGTCCAATGTAATTGATTTTTTTCTTACACTTTTAGACAATATGATTATTTATGATACTAACATTTTATAATAATCATCACATTTTATAAATCATAAATATACATAATAATACACATATAATATTCATTTTTATATATCAGATAAAAAACTAAAAGCACTTAAAAACATACATTAAATAAAAGAAATAAATGTTTGGACTTTTATTTTTTTTTTTTTAACGAAAAACTTTTATTTTTCTCTTGCTGTAAAAATTTGCATTTTAGGGTTTCTCGAGATGGGAATAAAGATTATTAACTTTGTTCCTGCCAAGGAAACAATAGTTCAACAAAAGATAACGAAGCTGTATACACATCAAAAGAGATCTGGCAGTCTTGGTTTTAACTGATTTGAACTTCTGTCTCTATTTTTCCCCTCTAGTTATTCATAAAATTCTTTATGAATTTTATTTAAAATAAAATTCTTGAGTTGCAGGCCTACCTTCTACGCCATAACCCCTGATGAAGACCTAAAATTCAGGTCGAAACGTCGGCATAAAATAAATAAATATGGTTTTGTTTATTTATATTGTTCTTTGCTGACCGCACCCCCCAACAAACTTCTCCAATCATAAAATTCTTTGATATTTGATATTTAAACATTGTTTATTATTGCTGAAAATGAAGACAGATTATTTATTTAAAATTAAAGGTACCTTAGAGGAAGATTTTTTAAACATTCGGCATTTAGCCAAGTTGGAATATTTCAAAGAGGATAAAACTTAACTGATATCAAAGATAATATAGTTTTACGTCGATATAGTAGGTTCAAGCAAAATAATTCCGTTTTTAGAAAATCAAAAAAATGTGTCAAATTGATTTCTAAAATGGCACTTTCGATCAGTCAATTTTATTTTTAAAAAGGTGCTATAACATTCAATGCAAATAAACCTTAAATATAGGATTTCAGTTCTGTTCGATGACTCTTTTTAGTGCTAGGTTTTTTACATATAGACCATTTTGCAAGACTTGATTATTTGGATACAGGGGACCGCAAAACGTGTATTTTTGTTCACAATAAATCCTGTTACTATATATTTCATTTGGTGGTAAGTAAAATAAAAATATTTAATATAAAAAAAAAATGTATATACATTTTGGACCTGTTTATTGTAAGTCATTAATACTAGCAACATATCTTTAATCAATCATGGTCAAAATATTAATTAGAGAACCAGTTTATCTTCCATATGGCTAAAGGTAATTGGCAAGTTTGTGAACACTGTTACAAGAAAACTTAGCCTACAGTGACCCAGTGACAAGGTGAGGGCTGCGCTTAGATCTCGAAGAGTATCGTGGGGGATAGAGTGGGCTCGGTGATCCTCAGGTCAAAAGTGTAAATATTCTACATAATAGTACAAATGTGACTAGTGATTTTATTTTTATATTAGTTATAAATTTTACTTATTTTTTATTTTATCCTTATTACTTCATGTACATAGTTGATTATGTTCATTTTATTTATCTTTCGGTTTATATAAATATAGAGATTTTATTATTATATTTTTTGGCCAAGACTCCCATTGGTCCTATACTGCCTAACCATGGTTGGGGGTCAAAGTTCTTCATTTTGTGGGACTGCCACTCAATGAAAAAAGTCAACTTCCCGGGCCGGATTCGAACCGGTACCGCCAATAGACATCAAATTGGTAAGACTGTCTTAACCACTGAGCTACGGGCGGCCCTAGATTATTATTATTATTTATTTTATAATTTTGGTATGAATGTGATCATTTATCACAGTATTGCGAAAGTTGTGGCAGATTGTAATATTTATCAATTAATAAATATTACTGGAAGAAGATAATTGACTGTATGAAGCAGATTGTAGGAAGAAAGTCCAGGGGGCGGTCGATAAAGGTAACAAAATAGTAAATGAAAACTATTTTGATACCTTTATTGACCGCCACCTATCTTCCTACAGTAAACATCACAATTAAAAAAAAAAAATACAAGATATGTGTACTGATGGAGATAATTTTATATTTTTGAGTGCACTCGCACATCTACAGCTACTGAATAAACAGTTTATTTACTATTTGATTTATTTTGACCACACCCGGACTACCTTCCTTTTATCAATTAATAAATATTATTGTTATTATCAAACTAACTATAATAAATGCTAGGAGTGAGGCACCGGCTAAAATTCCAAGCAATATCCTGCTGATGGTTGAGCATGCCTTTTCAGTTATGATCGCCATATCCAGTGGAGTTCTAAATCCAGACCTGTAATGAAATTAAAAAAATAAAATACCTTTTTAGCCTCAAAATTATTTTATTTGTTGTCAGTAATGAGACTCCTAAAAATATTGCCAATCCTAATATCCTACTAAAAAGGTTCTAAATCCAAGATATTTCTAGGAGAAATGTTTGGTGATATAATAACTTCAATTGTCGACTAATTGAATAATATAATTCAATGATATTCACCCAATCTGCTCTAAGTAAACTTCTCTTGTGCTGAAATTAAAGTTTTCCAATAGCTCCCTCGGGGCTTTGACAAATTTTCCATTTTGTTCGATATAAACATCACCCATTCCAGTGGCTGGACCTCTATGCGACATAGTGTATGATGTTCCTAAAATTAAGATAAAAATGGGATGATAAATAATTTTTTTTTTTTGTTAGTACTTACTATAGTAAGTAACATATATATAATTACATTTTAATAACATTAAAAATAATTTTTTTCCTTACTCCAACAGTCTATCTATGAGGGAAGGTTATATTATATTTAGTGCACAACTCATTAGGTTTAACCTTGTATAAGGGAGGGGGTATGCTTCTAGGCCAGTGATGCCAGAAGGCGGGGTCTATTCCTTTCATAGGTATGATAGGCTTTCTGAATTACTATTAATTCTCAGTCGCTCTTTTGTTGTAAACATTAAATATTCTAAAAAATAATGTTTACTATTTTGGCTTTTTTTTTTTTTTTTTTTTTTTTTTTTTTTTTTTTTTTTTTATCGGAACAATTGTTTATTGTTTAAGATTGATGACTTTTTATAATCAACTTTTTCCATTATATCAGAAACAATTACTTATATATATACCAAACATTATATACTAATGATTTCCTTAAAATAAATTAATTGTTATTAACTGTAGTCAGAAAACATTAATTAAAAAAATTACTCCTTACTGTTTTGAATAGTAAATATATTTTGGGATCCTTAATATTTACATTGAAATGAGTCTAAACAGAACAGAGAAAGAAGCACAAATTTTTCGAGAACGGCTTAGTGAATTTTCATTATATATATATTAAATTATTGGAAATAGCATTTACAACTTTTGTTCTCTTCACATTTGTGATCAAATGAACTCTTTCACATTATGCAAAATCCCCATTAACTTCAATCTAAAGTTTCCTTCAAGAAGCATGGCCTAATTCGCTCTCGTTAGTGTCATTTTTGCTTAGGAGAGTCGGGTTATAGTACCCCCCTGCATTCAACAAGGTATTGTTAATAGATCCTGATTTTTGTCCCAGTTAAATGTTTTTTTAAATAAATGATTTCTGGTTTATAATCCCTTCCCTTCTCCACAACCATCGCCAATTAGATAATTGGTTTGAAGAAGAAAACATGGAAAGAGAAAATATAAGTATTCTTATAGCTCCGTGGTTCTCAAAGTTTGTTAAATTCACAATTAATGTAGTAAATAAACTAAAATAATTATAAGAAATGATATGGTTTCTATTTTATTTACTTCAATAGTTTATTAATACAATTACTAAATAACATAATAATAATAATAATAATAACAGGAAAGCATTGCCACTTGATGTGCTCAGAGCGGCTCAACAAGCGGTTCTCTTTATTTATTTATTTATTTTTTGACATTTCAGCCCACTTAGTTGAGCTTCATCAGGGCTGTTCAAGTTGATAGCTTTAGAATCATTCACATTAGAGACATAATGTGAAAATAAATAGTTCTTAACATTTTTTTACCCCAACCCTGACCATCTTCTTCATAATAAATAAATTAAACATAGACTAGAAATTAAAAAAATATAATTACTATCAATTATAGTGAATAATAAACTATGAAATAAATTAATGATGAGAAGATAGTTGACAGTGGATAATATATATGAGGAGATGTTTGGTTATGTTTTCTTTTCTTTTTTCCTGATCTTTCCTTTTCGTTTTCTATTCTTTTCTTATTTTCCTCAGCCATGTCATTAATTATGTTCACAATATATCATTATTATCATATTTTCTAATCGTTTCTTTTGTCTTACTTAACTTTATGTTTTGTTTCTTTATTCTAGTATTTTACTTACATATTTAATTAATAAGGTATATTTTCTTTATCTTTTTTTTTTTTTTCCGTACTTCAATTTCAAATTATTATTATAAAATCAAAATATTCATATTTCTTTGCATAGTATAAATTTATATTTTATTTCCTTGATTCTGTTATTCTACTTACATATTTACTTACCTATATATTTGTTTTATTTCCCACTTCTTTCATTACTTTGTTTTTAATCATTTTCATTTTGTAAATATATTTACTAACTAGATTTTCATATGCATTTTATTATTTATTCTTTCCTCTTACTTTATTTTAATATTAGTCTTTTGATACAGCCTTTATTTTCTTATAATACTTAAACTATTTGTGTCTTTCAACACTATTTATATACATAAATATAAGGATATCCTTAATGCTAGAGATTTTCTAATCATTCTGTATATCTTTTTATTCACTGGTTGTTATCTTGTTTTTTTGTTCTTAGCCCTGATGAAGGCTAGAAATTCGCGGAAACATTGGCACTAATATATAAGTTTTAACTTATTTTTGTTCTTCTCTGACCGCACCCCCTACCATCTTCTCCTCATATATGAAATAAATTATGAGGTGTAGATAGTTGACCGTAGCTTAATGATTAGAGGAGTTTGTCATGTTAGGCCTATATGTCGGTATAAAATAAATAAATATGGTTTTGATGTTGTTCTTTGCTGACCGCATCCCCCGGTCCACCAAACTTCTTCAATCATGAAATAAATTAGATGTTTCGATGAGAAACAATTAACAAAAATCAAATATAATTTCAAAGGAACACTCTAATTAAGAATATTTGTATAAAAAGATTTTCTTTTAATACCTGAAGTGTAAGTTTGATTATTATATGCTTGATTGTAATCTACGATATCATCTTTCAATTCCCTCAACACACCGATAATATTTGAAGAATGGCTATGTCCTCGTTGTAATTGCAAACCTAAAATATAAATGAAGAAGAAATATAAATTATAAATTGATATGATTAGATATGAGGTGATTTATACAGCTCACATTGTGCGTTATTAACTCTGTTTAATACATAAGTTCGGCCGGACATATATCTTGAAAGACATTTGTGCTGATTGCATTTTCTACAATTACCCATTGAATCCAATCTAATTAATAAAAGTGCTTAGGTAAACAAAGTGATGAGGCTATTTTTGAGAAAAACACATGTTAGGATACTTAAGTTCAATACCTGGACTAGATGTTTGTTCATAATGAACATGTTTCTCATGTTCTGAGTGTATCCTTTTAATACTTTCTGCTGAGTTACTCTTTCTACTACCTGATGGATCACTCATTATAAAACAGGTAAAAATATAACATTGAAAAAAAAAAAATTCTGTTGCTAATTAATACTTAATGATAAGTTATTCCAAGAGACCTGGAATACGAATAAAATCATCAAGAACCAGAGTAAAATATAAATGTTTAATTAACGTCAGCATCTTGTTATGGTTTGACTGTAGTAAACAGTTTCCATGGATATTATTTTCATAATTAAAACAAACAAAACAGAGAATTAAAAAAATATTAATATAAGAAGTATGGTTCAAGATAAACGATTATAATATTTAGTGAGTAAATTTAGGTGTAAAATTTAAAAACTCAGAATTACTAGAAAGCGATTTCATATTGAACAATCCGCTTTTTTCAATAAAATAATTTTTGCTCAATTCATTCGAAAAGATTTTAATTTGTGATTGAAATAATTATTAAAAATTTATTTTTAATAATTTTACTGTATATTATTTGAATTAATTGCTAATTTACTAAAATATATAAGTTTGTAGAAATTAGTTTAACGATTTAGTCTTCATTGATCGAACTACAACAAGGCTGCCCCTACCTTCAGTCTTGTGACTCCGTTTTCCTTTCAACATGGTGAGTGTCGGACGTGATTTCTTTAAACATTTCATTGTTAACTTATTTCAATTTTATTACTTAGATGGTTATTAATATTAAATTTATTTTTTATAGCCTCCTAAGAAGGACGCGAAAGGAGGCTCATCGAAGCAGCCAGCGAAAAATCCCAAAAAGAAGGAAGGAGGATCCGGGGGCAAAGCCAAGAAGAAGGCAAGTGCTTGTTACTTTTCTCATAACTTCAATGTTTTCTTGAATTTCCATTTTTATTCAATTTCATTTAATCTTAAATCAGTTTTTTCTTTAAATTCTAACTCTGTTTACTACATAACTAATTGATATGGACCACCATGTGCTCATTTAACCTGTACATACATAACTTTTCATAAGTTAGTTTTTCAAGTTTATACCTTCTAATTGTATTTAATCTTTACAATGTTATGATTTAATTCAGTTAATTAAATTGGATAATTCATATTTTATTGAAATAGTTCATTGTTGACTGTGAGATGTAACATGTTATCCTACTATGCATAGCTACTTAAAGATTGTTTACTTGACCTATTTTCTATTTTTTCAATTTACAGAAGTGGTCGAAAGGAAAAGTACGTGACAAATTAGACAACCAAGTTTTGTTTGACAATGTCACCTATGAAAAACTACTGAAAGAAGTACCAGCTTACAGGTTGATCACACCTTCCATTGTCAGTGAAAGACACAAAGTTCGTGGATCTCTTGCGAGGAAAGCCCTTACTGAGTTGCTCAATAAAGGTATTTTTGTTTGATTATAAATATCGTAAGGTTAATAATTTCCATAGGTTTGTTTTGGATTATTTTTATTCTTAAATTGGAATTTATTTTATCTCATATTAATAGTTTCATAACTTCAATTTTGACTGACATAATAAAGAAAATTAGTATAAAACCTTTCATGCCTCATGTTCTGGACACCCCTCCCTTTTGGTACAAACATTACTGACAAAATCCGACAAAAGACTGAAACGCTTCTGGAACATGGATCTGCAACATTAGGTTGATGTCTTCTTATGAAGCTTTCTCCACTTATGAACTATCAATTCTATTCTGAGGATGAATCACAAATTTACACTATATGCCCAAAGGCATACGGAAAATCGTGAGATAAAGAATAATATAATCTTTGTAGCTATATATATTTTTAGAAGTTATAATCTTTAAAGTATCAAGAGTTTGAACCTTACCTCTATTTAACGTTATTTCACTGAACTTTAAACTATGGTTTAATTCTGTAGAAATTTAGACATCAATCAAAGCAGCTGTTTATACAACAGTGTTAATAAGATCTTAAGTAAACAATATTTACCAAATGCAATTTGTTTTCTAGTTGGTTAGTTCTTTGAGTTTGTATTCTCAGAATCGAGTTCATTTTATTTCCTGTTAATGGTTGTATGGCTTCATTTATTTGAGGAAGCTATGATCTATTATGTATTTGAGTTCGAACCTTACCAATATTTCCGCTGAACTTAAAATTATGATTCGATTTTGTAAAAATTTAGACATTAATTAAAGCAGCTGTTTATACAACAGCATAGTAAACAATGTTCATAAAATGTTGATAAGACAATATTTACCAAATTTTGTATATTTTTTAGTTGGTTGGTTGTTATTGTGTACTTTCTTTGTTAATTTCTTCAGTATTTCAAGTCATTAATTTTTTTTTTTTTTTTTTTTTTCAATCTTAATAATCTATTTAAATGCTGTATTTGAGGTCTCTGAATGTGTAGTTTTTATGTAATTAAATGAAAAACTGTAGTTAAAGACTTCATTATAAATTAACCATAACAGGTAATCATGTGATGTTTTCTGGCTTCTTAAAGTCATAAATGCCTAACCAAGTCTAAATGTATCAGGGTACATACTTTACACCATTGTACTAATTTAAATTTGGTATTTTCTTACCGTTTGTTATGTAAATGTTAAAAAGGTTTTCTGAATTGTGAAAAAAGCTCAACTTTCTATTTAATGTACTTAGTGCTTCACAGTCAAGTGACCCACTGACCCTGAAATTGATCCATTTGCAGAAGATTTAAAAGTAACATTCCATAACCCTTTAGAGAAGGGACGTTAGGAATGTCTTGCACAGATCCAGCAGCCTGAGACCAGTGGCTGGCCCAGTGGTCTGAATTCTTTTTGCTAGATAATATTTGCGTTTGTTTTTTATACTTATTCTGCAGAGAATTGAATATTCTTTGATTTGTTATAACTTTTTGCTTATCTGTCTCCAGATCCATTAGATATTGCCAGGGATAGAGTTGACAATCAAGTGAATAAACTTTAAGTGCTAAACTAACTGAACTGATATATATCTGTCTGTAGACCGAATGGATTGTCATGTTCGAACTGATGTATCTGTTCATAGTTCCTACCCGGTTAAAAGTTCATTTTGAATCACTTTTATTATGAATTTACCTGTTCGGTTTAAAAGGAAGATGGTCCAGGTGCCGTCATAAGAATTCAAATAGTAATTAAACTATGTATTGTAAGACTTATTACTATTAAAGTTTTTTGACCATATTTTGTATTTCACACAGTCGGTCAAGGTTCCTCCAATATTTTCTGTATTGTGCTTTCTTCACAAATAATTTTACTCCAATATGTTGATATTAATATTCTTTCCTGGTATAATATATTAATAAACAAAAATGAGTTCCTTGTTTTACTTATGTTCAGATTCCCTAAAGCAGGTCTGCGACATGGGCTGAAATATTTTCTAATGTATATTTTTTTTTTTTTTTACTTGAGTTCCTTTCTGGCTATCTCCTGGTCCAATTAATCCTTGATTTTTTTTGTTATATTGTTATTTAAAACCTAGGTATTAACAATGAACCAACAAAACCATTAGGGATAGCCAGTTGAAACCTGTGATAAACTCTGAGAACCATTCCGTTACTAAAACGCATGTAGGATTTATGTAACCTTGCATCAAATGTTCACTGTAGTGTAGTGGACAGGGCTTTTTCTGTAAGGTTGATGTTCTGAGTAATAATAATTTCTCAGTCAGATGATGATCTTGCATCTAAGGATTTTAATTTACTGTATGCCATATTTCATCTGCTTAAACCTGTATACAGAAAGACCTAAGACATATTTTATTATTAAATTTATTTAGAAATTATTTATAACCAAAATTTCATAGATGAGAATTTAATCACTTATATATTACTAAATTTTAAGTTAAACTTATTTTATTTATAAATTTATTCATTTATTTTTTTTTTTATAGGTTTGATCAAGCAAGTCGTGAAGCACCATTCACAAGTCATTTATACCAGAGCAACCAAAGCAGATGACCCAGCATAATCTGTTTATAATGTTTGATAAAAAAAATATAAACTTTCGTTTTTAATTTTTGTTTTTGTTTCCCACAATTCCTCTTATATTACTGCCAACCTGAATGCTTTATTTAACTCTAGCTGATTTTTAAACTTTATGACTTGTTTTTCTTACAAGTTTAGATTTATGTTAAGCGTAAATGGGTTATTGCTTCTATACGATTTGTTTATCACTGGTGAGGAAAGCAATAGAATGGTATCTGTATGTTTTCTTTTTTTAATCCAAAGTAATTTTATGAAAGTCAGGGTTGCGTCCTCCAAGAAGGAAAAAAAATAGTAATAAACATGTAGTTATTTTCTGCTGATTTTTTAACCTGCACTGTTGGACTTTATCAGGGCTACAATAAAAAGGTACAAAGGCAGAGTTAATGTAATGGTTATAGAGTGATAAATTATTAGCTAAACTATTAACGTTAACAGATACATTAAAACATATGTATATAAAAGGAAGATCATCCAGGTCCGGTTTAAAGAGCTCTAATAGTAATTAAACTATTTATTGGGAGCCAACTGTTCACCATTTCAACTTCCAATTCATAGGACTATGGTATTATCTAAGTGGTGGTATTGTCTAAATAATATTAACTCTAAAATCCCTAGAAGTAAACTCTGTTAGTGTTAAAGAAGATAGGGTTTGTGATAGTTTCCTTCTGGAGTGAATGGTTGCTGCCCATGACTTTTAAGTAGTTCCATGGAACTACATAACTTTTTGCTAATTATAGTACCATCACTGCATAAAGAGTAACTATGATAAATTCATTGTAATGTCTAGAAACACAAATGTAAATTTTAGGGAACCTATGACAAAGTTGTAAGAACACCATGGTACATTGGTAATAATACTAATTGGATTTTTTTAAGAGGAGGCGGTTTAAGGTAGTGTATGCGGAATATACCAAACCGCAGTAGCACTTCTCAAGTCAGAAGCAGTGCTGATTCGAATCCCTTCTTGTCAGGGTGACTTATTTTTTGTGGCAAACCCTTAAATAAATCTTGATTTTACCAATCTACCTGGGATAGGATGGTAACCTAGCATAACTTCTTTTTTGCCTTAAGAGATGTTAAACCCTGAAAAAAAAAAATGATTTTGCCAAGAATATATATCTATTGATAATTTTTTTTTTTACTGTTTATTTTTTAGTGCATATTAGAGGATCAATCAATAATGCAACTATATTGTGCAACACTATTTATGTTTAGTCAGCAATTGTCTATTACAGTTTTTTTTACAATGTTTATTAGGATTTGTGCCTGAAATGAGTTTAATTTTGGTAAAAGTAAAATTTTATAATTAGTATTAAAATGAATGAGAATATGAAACAATTTAAAATTAAATTAATATAAGTATTTAAAGCAACGTAGTGGCGCTCCCTTTTAGATCAGCGATGAAGGTGTTAGTTCTTTGTTCACCTCATAGGTAGCGCCGCTACAACTTCATACGAGCATGATGGCTACTTGAATTTCCTCATTTAAAAAAATGCTTTATTCTTCAAGGCCAAAAATTAAATCAGTTCTTGTCTGATACTTCCTTCGTTTTTGAATTTTTTTTCTGCATAAAATAAAACTGATGATCGGTGGGTGTTAGGTCCCGTCAGTATGGTGGATTCAAAAGAATTTCCTATACTAGCTCTGACAGTTTCTTACGAGTCTCCAAATAGTGCAAGAGCCGGCAGTTAGTTTTACCCTATTTTTTTATTACTTTAATGAAAACTGTATGATTACTAGTATAAATTGATGAGTCTGCCAAGTATAGGAAGGGGGAATAGAAAGTGGCGGCTTTTTCAAAACTTTAAAAAAACAATTTTTTATTCGGAGCTCTATATCTTTAAAACTACTCTCAGCAGTAGAAAACCTAAGAGAACATTATTTAAGGTAAAGTAAATTTGCTGAAATATTAGCCCTAAAAGAGCTATTTACGCTCAATAGTTCTCGAGATATAGCTTTATAAATAGCAACATTTCATAAAAATCTACTGAAAGATTAGTAGTTAGTTAATTTATTTTAAGAAATGTATATCTCAGGAACTATTCGTCGTACAAATGTCTGCTAGCACTCAAATTAAAGCCAATTTAATGCACCATTAAGTAGTTTATAAAGTTTATCTTCGTAGGGGTAGTTTTTATGATATTCAACAAAATGAATTCACAAAATGTTGATTTCTAGCTGTTCCGACAAACATTTGACTAATGAAAAAGTATATCCCAGGAACCGTAAGATGTACAGATGTCTATTAGCACTCAAATTAAAGCGAGTTAAATGTAATATAAAACACTGAATTAAGGGACCTCCACCCGGTAAGTATAATACTATAAAAACTACCCTAAACAGTAGAAAACCTAAGAGAACATTATTTAAGGTAAAGTAAATTTGCTAAAATATGAGCCCTAATAGAGCTATTTACGTTCAGCAGTTTCCGAGATATAACTTTTTAAATTGCAACATTTCATAAAAAAAAAGTACTGAAAAATCGGTAGTTAGTGAATTTATTTTGAGAAAACTATATTTCAAAAATCACTCGACGTACAGATATCTATTAGCACTCAAATTAAAGCTAGTTCATTGAAATATAAAGCAGTTTATAATATTAATCTTCGTAGAAGTAAGTTTTCATGATATTCGACTAAATAAATTCACAAAATATTGATTTCTAGTTGTTTGGACAAAAATCTTGATTTTTAATCAATATATTTCAGGAACTAAAAGATGTCTACAGATGTCTATTAGAACTCAAATTAAAGTTAGTTTAATGTACTATAATTTAGTTTATGACGTTTATCTTTGTAGGAGTTGTGATTTTTTGTGATATATACAAATATTTTAACCGAGCAACTAGAAATTAACATTTTCTAATTATAGATAGTTTTCATTATCGTAATAAAAAATTTGGATGAAATAACTTCCTTTTTTCTCCTCTTGGGCTCTTGTACTAAAAGCAGTATGTGGCGTGGCAATATGATGATGCAGTGTGATGTCCTTTCAGTTCAACATCGCCGGCCTCTTCTTGGAGTATGTTATTAAATTATCCAACCAATTGCTTATGTTAACTTTTCGAACTTAGCTTTTTGTTTGGTTCGAACAACTCAAAATGTATTGGTCCTCCAGTCCCACACCATTACACAACATTCATTATTCAGGCCCAACTTAGGTTTAGAAATGGAGTATGTAGGGGTCCCTTTAAGGGGCCTCTACATGGTGGCCAAGCCATGGGGAACTCAGACATACGCGAGCATGTGGATGGGTGGCTTGGCTTGGTTGGCCTAGGCTCGTTGCCGATCCGTCGAGAGTAGGTTTTTTGGCCACAGATCAAAGGGGTTCGAGAGAGCGCTCGTGTAACGTCTCCACCATTGTTCTTTGTCTAGTTGCAACTGAGAGCTGTCACTTTTCATATGTTGTTTAAGTACAAAATATGCACTAAAATAACATATTTCTTAACTAAATACATCGTTTAATAACATTTATAAACAATTGAAATTCTTACAATAAATAAAAAATGACTTGCACCACTTTCAGTCCCACAGGCTGAAATAGTTAATACAATACCTTAACTTCAATAACACAATATCCAATAGGTTAATTCTTTATACAGGAAGAAGAATAAACGTATTAGTATATCTTTACAATCTAATCTTCCATTGTATACATTTTTTACAAGATTATATATACAACAGCACAATTATGAAAGTTAAAATAAAAGATGAATTTAATTAATTTTTATTTAATTGTAAGCTTATCTAGTCCGATTTTTGTGAATTGTCATCCACCATCTTCTTTGTCGTATTTTACGTTTTCATTTTTTTCTTTTGTAATAAAAATAATATAATCCCAGTGCCATGGCTGAAACCACTTACACGTCCGCCATACTTGCCTCCCTGAATAACACTGACATGTGGATGGTCCGCACTTTGCTTGCCGAGCATTTGTACGAGTCTCCGATCCGTGGCGAGCGGCCAACATGTGGATCCACCTTTAGAAGGAAAAAAATTATATTCGTTATTTGCACCTCGAGAAATCCTAAAATACAAATTTTTATAGCAAATAAAAACTTTTTGTTCAAAATGTTCGCCTCCCCTGGTCTTAAATATCTTGTTTTCGGGTGCAATTACTTCAACACAAGCCCACAAATCTACACAAAATTTGGGGAATTAGAGTTGTGGTTTTGCATGTACGTCAATCTTTTTTATAAAATGAGCGAACATAAAAAAGGTGCTTGTGAAGTACATTGTCACAAAAAAAATACTGATGTGGTTATATCCACCTAAAACTGACAGATACTTTAACAATAGAGAAATGTAAGTGTTTATAATGAAAGTATCAATATAATTCATCTTAATTACTCTACTGCAAATAAAATAATTTGTTTTCATTGTATGATTGCTTCTTGTTTAGATAAAAATTTGACCGACGTAGAAGAGCATACATACTCAGGGTCATTATCAAGACATGAGTCGGCATCAAACTGACAAGTTAAATCAAAGTTTAATTAATACAGAAGTAAGTCGTTTTTCAACACTTAACAAAATGATAGTTTTGAAACTAAACTCTTAAATTTCTAGCCAAGAATACTTCAATAACAATTTACTAGAGATCCTGAGACAAAAAGCTTGTTTTCATCAAATTATTATTTCAATGATAAAAAAAGGCGGTCAAAAAATCAAAAATATATATATATATATATAATTTGTGCATATTATTTCAGGCGCTGACTTTCATAATGGGATTAAACCACTTTTAGTCCACAAATTTGTTTTTGGAAATCTTTTTTTTTTTTTAATAATTTATTTATTGATATTTACAACTGTATACATATATACACATCAAGTAAATTTGCTGTAAGTGATATTATGACATGATAGAAACATGTGGAGTATCTACCCATTGATAGAACTCCAAAAACATTTCTAAAGGAGAAGATCTCGAGGCCATCTTCTTTCAGAGGTTGAGAACTTTATTATGGAAGGATTGGTATCTGGCTCTGGGCAAATCGGCAACATAGGGGACATTGAGGTCCTGATGGATGATTTGATTTGTGACAAAGTAAGGAGCATTAAGGATTTTACGAAGGATTTTGGACTGTAAGGATTGGATTCGAGAGGAATTAGATGGTTTAGTAGAGCCCCATAGCTCAAATCCGTATGTCCTTATAATAGTCATGTAGATCAGTCTTTTGTAATGGATTGGAAATTTGGACCGTTTGTCTAGTAAATGTTGTAATAGTCGGAATCGACGAGCAGTTTCCTGTCTTTTCAGTCTTGTATGAGGATTCCATGTCAGTCCTTTGTCCAGATTTAGTCCTAAGTAACGGATCTGTTCAACAGGAATGAGTGGGGTATTATTAAAAGATACTTTAGGGCAAGACGAAGGTTTACGACGAAGGATAAATGTGATTTGGTGGGATTTATTGGAATTTATTTTAATCCTCCAGTTTTGGCACCATTCTTCAAGGGTGGTGATGTGGGATTGGAAGGATTGGGATACAATGGAAGGATCATTATTCACTGACAACAGACAGGAAATTTTTAATGTTCTTTTTTTCTCTATTATCTCCGTTAAATTAGTTTCATTAAAAACGTTTAAACCCCTAAAGAAGTTGAAGGTAGAAATGTGGGTATCACAGTACAAGAGGAAAAAAAAGGCAGTTATCTCACCCCAATTTTTGATTACTTTAATGAAAACTAGGTATAATTACTAGTCAAAATTGATGAGTCTGCCAAGTATATATAGGGGGAATTAAAAATAGCGGCTTTTTAAAAACGTTAAAAATAATTAATTTTTCATTCGGAGCTCTTTAAAATTACCAACAAAACTAGAAAATCTAAAAGAACATTATTTAAAGTAAAGTAATTTTTTTTTTAAATATGAGCCCTAATAGAACTATTTACGTCCAATAGTTCTAAAGATATAGCTTTTTAAAAAGCAACATTTTATAAACCATGCACTAAAAAATCAATAGTTAGTGAATTTATTTTGAGAAATCTATATCTCAGTAACCATTCGATGTACAAATATCTATAAGCACGCAAATAAAGGCCAGTTTAATGTAATACAAAAGGGGTATTCATGATGTTGTGTTAAATGTTATATGTTTTACCATGTTAAATGTTATAACTATAGGATTGTGAGCAGCCCTATTTGAAGTCATGTTAAACGTTAAATGCATAAGAGTCCCTAGCGGATTTTCTCAACAACTTGTTGTATAAGCCTTTATGTTTATAACCTTCCTTCCAGACCCTCATGTTATTGTTTACTTCAGTTTTGATTTAAGTAATTAATTACAACATGCCTAGAGTGAGTGAAAAGTGGAATTTGTGAGAAAGTTTAGCTTATGAGTGTCTTATTGATCTTCAAACTTGTGAAGAAGAGAATGAAGATGAGCTAATTGACAACTGTATTGAAAGTCACAACAACTAATATGGCGGCGATCTCAACTGGTCTATTGTGTGACGTCATTCTCGATTTAACTGACCAAGTAACAGACTCTCAGCCATGTTAAATGTTATTTCGTTTTACCACGGCAAAAGAAGGCATTTTTTTTCGATTTAACACGAGTTTTTCCATTTAACACGCTTTAACATAGATCATGAATACCCTTAAAGTAGTTTATGACGTTTATCTTCGTAGGAGTAGTAGCTTTCATGATATTCAACATAACAATTCACAAAATATTGATTTCTAGCGGTTCGGACAACAATCTTGATTCATGAAAAAATATATCTCAAGAATCCTAAGACATACAGATGTCTATTAACACTCAAAATAAATTAAATTTAACTTACTATAAAGTATTTTATGACGCCTATCTTCGTAGAGATAGTAGTTTTTATGATATTCGTGTATGAATATAAATTTGTTCATGAAATTTTGTCCGAACAACTATAAATAAATTTATTCTAGCAAATATAATGAAAACTATTACTCTTGTGAATATCAGTGTCATAAACTACTTTATAAAACGTTTAACTAGCTGTAATTTGAAGGCTAATTAACATTTTCACGTCGAATGGTTTTTGAGATGTATATTTATCAAAATAAATTCACTAACTTTTGATTTTTCAGTGCATTTTTTATGAAATGTTGCTTTTTAAAAAGCTATATCTCGAGAACTATTGAACGTAAATAGCTCTATTAGGGCTCATATTTTAGCAAATTTACTCTTATTTTAATAATGTTATCTTAGGTTTTCTAGTGTTGTTGGTAGTTTTAAAGATATAGAGTTCGGAACGAAAAATTAAATTTTTTAAAGTTTTGAAACAGACTTCATTTTTTATTCCCCTACCTATACTAGGCAGACTCCTCAATTTTAACTAGTAATTATAGATAGTTTTCAAAAATTAAAGTAGCCAAAAATTATGGTGAAATAAGTGCATCGCCTCTTGAGCTCTTGTACTATCACAAAAGAGGATTAAGGTCATAGTATTCTTTTTGACACAGTCCAAAACGTATAACTGGAAGGAAGCGCTCTCTGGGTTACTGAAACCTTCTAGCCAGTGGTACTTTAAATTTATTCAAAGAGATTTCTTTTGAAAAAAAAATGCAAAGTCCATCATATTCATAATGGATGGAAGGAACTTTAGTATCGATAAAGAATGTTTTCAATCTCTTAAAAAAAGCAAAACGTGTGTGTCTTGAGCAAGAGAAGCATTTAAAAAGTCCAAGGGTGCTAGTTGGTCCTTTGAAGATAAAGGATGTGAACTGTTGAAAAAAGATGGGGCAGAGTGCAACAAAGTACAGAGTGGAATTTTACCAAACAATGTTTACGCCTACTAACAGCAGAACTTGTATTGATACTGATGAGAATAAAGCTCTTTAAATGTGTAACAATTATTAATAGGGAAAAATGATATTTTTTAGTGAAAATTATTAATTTTATATAAAATCAATAATGTAAACACATATTATTGTGAACTCTTTTTTGTCATAAATGTGCAAATTTAGCAGAGAGGTGTTTAAATTTAATACCATTAAATAGGGATTAATCCATTTTGATAGATGATGATTGACTAAAATAGATAAAGCTCCCCCCCCCAGTCTACGTTTTCTCTTTAACTTGTTTTAAAAACAAAATTTATAAGTTCAAATTTATTCTGACTGAGTAAAAAAGAAAATTTAATATAAAGTAGCCCTTTAGAAATTTGAACAAGTTGAACTCTCTTGAAAAGACAAATCTAAAACTGCGTTCTGTGTCAATTCAGCATGTTACATCATAATACTTCAGAAAACAAAAACATATTTGATTCGTCTAATTTAAATTTCCTTGAATTTGGATTAAATATATTCAGCAGAGAAACTCCATTTTGTTACAAACTATCATTTCCACCAAATAAAACTATTTTGTATCTGGTTTCAGTTGATATATCTGTCACCCCAGTGAATATGTGGTTAAGTCAAAATTCCTTACTTTTCAGGGGACAACTTTTAAAGTTTGAACATTTATGTAAAATCAGGTGTTTGTGGTAAATCATCGAAATTTCGTCAATACTACCAAAACGTTGGTAACTTGTTACTTGTTTTACATCAATTTGATATGTCTTATCACTAATTAGATAATAGAGTTAACTAATTGTTCACCGACCGTTGACAACAGACTTGACCAATAACTCTGTTTTAAAACGTTGACTGACTTAGACACTTATGCACAATGAAGATGTTGCCTCTGTGATTCTCTTAGACCATTTAACTCATTTTGACCAAAATTCGACTTAACCAGATATTCACTGGGGTGACAGATATATTCACGTATCTCGTAAAATAGCAGGTCAGAAATTAACGATTTATTATTATAATGTATAATGGTTATTAAACATTTTGGAACATAAAAACTCCTTTACGTTACCTTTTATTCCATTATCGATTTCACAAATATGGATTTTTTTTTCTTACCTCTTGGAACAAGAAATAAGCATTTACAAATATATGCAATAGAAAAATGATATGTACATATACCGGCTATTTTTCTTGTTTTGCCGGAATGGCATTATAAGAATGGTTGCCGGGTCAGCTGAAAGCGGTGTCAACAATGATGGCATATGCTTGCCTGGATGCTCACTAGGAATAGGGAGGAGCTATTCCGGCTGGCGTTGATGAGGTGATGACCTCAGGCTGTAGAGCCAGAAGTCCCTCCCAAGGCGAGGACGTCGACCAAGGGGACAATGCTTTGCAACCTCCCAGGTCTTGGTGGAGGGTGATTTCTCGGAACAGTGGATTGGCACAGGCTTTCAGCCCATCAAAGAATTTGATGTGCCTACGGCCTATGAATTCCGGCACAGACGAGAGTTGGAGCTCCTCATATATTACTCTGTTCCTGGTCCGCTGGAGTGAAGTTCCTCTAACTATTCGCCTCAGGAGGGAGTTCTGGAAACTCTGAAGTTTGGAGAGCGTAGTCTTGTAGAGGTGTGGCATGAGTGGTGCACCATGGAGCAACGTTGGACGTATGATGGATAAACCACCTTAAAGAATAAAAAACAAGTCACAAAAATTAAAAGAATAAATTCAATGAGGCCTTGAGCAATCTGGTTCGATTTTATCGATTTTTCTTTTCTTGAGAATAAAATATTTCAAATGATGAATTGAGCGGCCAGAGGGCCTCACCTAATGCATACTCGACCTTCCCACTCTTGTAAGAATAGTTTGGTAACCTGTAAGAAACCTCTTAGTGATAAATGGCCGAATAGAGCAAAAACAACTTACGAAACTCAGAGTAGTAAATTACACGTGGAGCTTGATTCTGGGCTGAATGCACCCCATGCTGAAAGATTCTAAGGGAGGTTGGGATAAAAGAAGAATCTCAGATTATAATAATAATGATAATATGTATAATAATATATGATAAATAATGATAATTCAATTACAAACAAATTTTCCCCCACGTCTCAGAAATGCGCAAAACACTGCACTCCAAATTTTGCTTTAAAAACTGCACTTGCAAGAAATACAATCTTAGTAGAAGAGCGAGGGTGAAAAAAAGTCACTTATTTCACCCCAATTTTTTATTACTTAAATGTAAACTATGTATAATTACTAGTCAAAACTGATGAGTCTGCCAAGTATACGTAAGGGGAATAAATAATGACGGATGTTTCTGAGCGTTGAAAAAAAAAATTAATTTTTCTTTCTTATAAGAACAATTATAAATCAAGTTATTTCAACAAATATCATGAAAACTACTATTCATACGAAGTTAAAGGTCATAAACTACTTTATAGTACGTTAAACTAGCTTTAATTTGAGTGCTAAAAGACGTCACATAGTTCCTGAGATATAGATTTCTCAAAATAAATTAACTAACTACTAATCTTTCAGTAGATTTTTATGAAATGTTGCTATTTATAAAGCTATATCTCGAGAACTATTGAACGTAAATAGCTCTTTTAGGGCTAATATTTCAGCAAATTTACTCTCCTTTTCAATAATGTTCTTTTAGATTTTCTAGTGTTGTTGGAAGTTTTTAAGATATAGAGCTCAGAATGAAAAATTAAGGGTTTTGAAACTGCCGCCATTTTTTATTCCCCCTACTTATATTTGGTAGACTCATCAGTTTTGACTACTAATTTTACATAGTTTTTATTAAAATGATAAAAAATTGGAGTAAAATAACTGCCTTATTTTTTCTTTCCGCTCTTGCACTAATTTGGCGACTTTTTGGGGTCAGGCGGGGATTATTTTGGAGGCCCGGGAAATACAATTTTAAGTTCTTGAGCAAATTTGTTTTTGTCCGTGGTGAACTGTTTTTGAGGCCAGACTTAAATTTATTTTTGGGACCGGGCCTGATGCAGTTTTAAAATCTTGGGCAAATATATATGAACAGTATTTTCCCATTAACATAACATTAGGTAAGGTTAATAAGTTGCGACAGTTCACTGTAAGGGCGTACATATATGAAAGTTAAATGTTGCAGTTATTATTTATCCACTGACATTATTTGCATCATCAACTATTACGCCTGACCCAATGCGACATTACTGTAAATTCTGTCATGACTGCCACTGTCAAATAGTTATACGATTTTTACTGTAAAAACTGAAAATGTACGATAGCTCACCTTCAAGTCGTATACGTGTGGTGGCTGACGTGACAGTTGCTTCACTGTCATTACTTGTTCTATCAACTATCACGCCGGAACTAGCGCGACAGTACAATCATGACTGTGCAAATCATACAGTTACAGTTATAATTCTCTACTAGTATTTTTTGGTCAAGAGAACCGTTAGTCCTGAAAATGAGTCACGTATTTCTGCATGGACTTCCATTCTACTTAGTACAGTAAAGAAATGGTGTTTTTAAATTATTGTTTTAAAAAATATTAATAAGTACTTGAAATTAAACGTTAATGACTCATATTAACTTAATTTGATAAGGATTATAATACTTAACCAGCTGAGGTCAATTGACAAACATTTCTTTTCCTTGAAGGCCACTCAAAGAACTGAGAAATTAAGTGCCACTTTACTTGAAAATAAACCAGACATTGTTAAATTAAACAAATTAACATGACAAAAATTAGTAAAAATTATCATGATTTGGTGATACTGCATCAAATCTATGTGTAAAGAATACCAGGTATTACATAACTGGGTAAACAATGGTCTGATATATATATAACAGCAAATACATCTCTTGTGATCAAACAGTTCTTGTCAAACCTAGAAGTCAAATAAGATGGCTAGTGATACACACAGCTTAGAGAGGATTTTAGAGGATAATTTACAAGAAAAGGATTTAGAAGAAGTTAAAAGAATTCTTTATGGTAAAAAATTAAAGTAAGTACATTATAGGGTTATGTTATTATTTTATCTTCTTCTATAAGTGTATTATAGTTTTGCTAATAATTATATTGTAAATATTTTACAGAGAATTAGAAATAAACTCTAAAGCCTTAATCATAAAAGAGAAAAAAGATTTTGATATTCAAAGTTATGTTTTTGAAGCAAAGGAAGAACAGTTGAGACCGAAAAGGTTTGTTTTTTTACATATTTTAATTTCAACTTTTCAATTTTAACTAAAATATCAAAATAAATTTATTTATAATTAATGGTAAAAGGGATAAATCATATTTTTATAAAAAATAATTTCAAGTTTTGGTAGAACTATGAACTCTTCTCCATATTCAATATTTTTATGAAATAAATCTCAAGTTAGGATTTATTTAATTTAGTAATTTTGAATACAATAGTGCTTTATAGAAAAGTTTTGTTATATTTAAAAAATGCTTAAAAGCAGCTACATACATCAATTCACTACCAAACATATCTTTTTTCACCTTTTATGCGATGAAAGTTGCTAATAATAGGTACCAGTGTTGTTAGTTCTCACTACAGTAAGAATGTTTTATGTTATTTAACCGTAACTAATATAACATTAATAACAGTAAAAACATTTTATTTGTGTCCACCACCCTCGCGTTCAACAATCAGGAGTTAAAAAATAAAACTATAACTATATTATAAAAAGTGTGTAAATTTATTATTACTTTTTCAATATCGTTAAAGAAAAAATCATTTTTGATAATAATCAATTATCATTGTTAAGAAAATATATATATTTCAGTCAGACTCAGTGTTCAAGGTTACCATTTAAATTGAGGCAATCAGTTGTAAAACATGGAAACTTTCAAAATGTTAAAATGTTTTAGAAGATCGTTGACTATGTGTAATTTATAAAAGGAAGATGGTATAGATGCGGTCAAACTAACTCAAATAATAATTATTATATTAAATATATTATATATTATATTGTTATTATATTATAATAATTATAATAAACTATATGAGCCAACTTTTTGCCTTACTTTTCAGAGCTTCATCAGAAATAAAAATTATATAAACAACTGAATTGATGTAACTATGTAAGAGAATATAGACAACATGAAATAAAAGTTAACCAAATTCTAGCTAAATATAATTTAAAATATGATAAAGTTTATATAAAAATGAATAAAGTAAATTAAATAAAAATAAAAATAAGATGCACAGTCACAAGTATAACTAAACAAGAATTACAAAAAAAGTATTAGGATTCTAATGAAAATGGAAATAATAACTTATTAGTAATAATTAATTATATATAAGGATCTATTATCTTATGTTGTTACATCATTTAGTTTGTAACTTTTTCGGCCCGGATGAAGCACTGCAAAATGGGGGCAAAATGTTAGCTCAGAATAGTTTTATTTTTTTTTTAGTAACTATATTCCTCTTATAAAATATTTTTACTTTGAACCTGGAGTCACTAGCATTATTAAATGTCTTTCAATAATTTATGGAATCAGTCCTACGATATCTGATGAAGTCTAAAATTTCAATTGACTATGTCAAATACCATTTTTAACGACCGATTTCTCTGATTGCTATTGAATTTTGGTATTTTTCATCTTTTTTACGAATATTTATTTTTCTATGATCTTTTTGTCTACTTTATAGAAGAGTTTAAAAAAAAAAAAATAAAGTGAATTTACAAGGACTAATACTAATGCTACCTGTGAATTTAATATTTCTTTTTCAGTTGAAAAAAATAACTTGATTTTTAAAAGTATGGTATCTAGGTCTTTTTAATTGTAATTTTTATTTATTAATAAAACATAACGATTTAACATTTTAGGATTGTCCGTGTTGGACTGATCCAAAATAAGATCGTATTGCCTACAACTGAATCTCTTGCCAATCAAAGAGATGCCATACATAGCAAGATTGAAGGTATGGTCGATGCCGCTGGTGCATGTGGAGTTAACATAGTATGTTTCCAAGAAGCTTGGCGTAAGTATGCAAAAAATCAATTTATATTTATATATAACCTTATCACTTCTTCGTGACTAGTTTTATTGTTTAAATAAAATAAATTGTATGTATTTAAGTCTCGAACAATATTTTTTATTATTATAAATGTCCAACGTTCCGACCGTCCTCAAGGATAACCTTTATTATATATTTACATCTCACATCCAACTATTAAAATTTTTTGCAGGCTATTCTGCCATAGTCTAATAATTTTAGTCTATTTAAACTATTTTTTCACTTTTTCATTCAATTTTAAATTTTCAATTACAATTTATCTTTATTTATTAATAAAGATTGTTTGAGACTTAAATGGATACAATTTATTTTATTTATACAATTAACTCTATGTATTCTCATGTAAAACATTCACTATTTTTATGTATTGCTCTCATTGTCACAGCTATGCCTTTTGCATTTTGCACGAGAGAAAAATTACCATGGTGTGAATTTGCAGAATCAGCTGAAAATGGACCAACTACAAATTTTGTGAAGACTGTAATATATCATTTTATTTGTCAAAAATATTCATTTTAAAAATTATTTCTTTAATTTTAAATTAATAAAAATTATTCCTATTTAGCTGTGTAAACGCCACAATATGGTGATAGTGTCTCCCATTCTTGAAAGAGATGAAAATGATGTGATTTGGAATACAGCTGTTGTAATTGACAATCATGGTAATGTTTTGGGAAAACATAGAAAAAATCACATTCCAAGGATCGGAGATTTTAACGAGTCGACCTATTACATGGAAGGGAACACAGGGCATCCTGTTTTTGAGGTATATTATTTTTGAATTTTGTTTTAGGTTCAATTTTATTAGCTTGAGTAAAAGTGAATAATTATTTTATTTAATTATAGACTGAATTTGGAAGAATAGCTATAAATATATGCTATGGGCGACATCACCCTTTGAACTGGATGATGTTTGGTATCAACGGCGCAGAAATTGTATTCAATCCTTCTGCGACAGTTGGAGACCTCAGGTACTTATTGCTACTTAATTCGGAGTTTAGCAATAATTAATAAAATGAGTGTTTGATTACTTCTTTAATTATACGATAAAAGTGGACTATATTAAAATTATGAAATTATTACTTTAAATATAAATAATCAGTTATATTCAATAACTTCAGTGTAATTGTTCTTTAAAAGCATTAGTTTTTATATTTCCGACCATACAATAATTTTTTTATACAGTGCACTGAAATTTGGATAGATAAAAGAAAAAAATACTATTTTAAAGACAAAAAATTGGGAAACAGCAGTAATCAGAAAGAAAAAAAATAGAACTTATATTCAATTTGGAATATATAAAAATTGTTTAAATTAAGAAAACATATGTCCACAAATTAATTGTAACAATTTGATAATGGGGTTAATAATTAGATAACGATTACAATAAGAAAATGATTACTTTAAATATAAAGAAAAAGTTGTGGTCCTACAAAGTTCCAAAAAAAATTTGTTTTTGTTAAAACTTTTTTCTTTTTCAGTAATTTAAACCTTTTTTTTTTACAATTTTATTCATTATGTCATCCGAACAATGTTTTGAACTCCTCTGCCCATTATCAAGCTCTTACTATTAATTGTTGGACATGTCATTTTAATTGAAATAATCTTTTATATAGGAAGAAGCTAGTTGACTGTATGAAGTAAATTGTAGGAAGATAGTTTATTTTGAAAGTGGCCCAAGTCCATTTATACTTAAATTGAGATATTTAAGGGTTTTTGTTTCAATGCAATTAAAAATATACGTACAGGATACTAATGAGACATACTGCTTAAGTGTATCTAAAGGTGTTACATTTATAGTTCCTATTAAAATAATGGCAATTATTAAATGAATAATATTTGTTTCCTCACCAAGATTGGAGTTAAACCATTTTCAAAATTGACTACCAGATTCGTTATAAGATTTGAAGGAGCCTGAGTTCATTTAACATTATTTAAGATGCTTCAAAATAACAAAAAAAATACTCATTTTATTTTGCTTTTTTATTTTTATTTTATTGATCGTGCGAAGTAGATTGTAGGAAGATAGTCTTGGTGGCGGTCAATAAAGGCACAGAATAGCAGAAGAAACTATTTAATGTTAACCAACATTTCGCTCCACTTTGGAGGGCTTCATCAGGGCTGTCCTGATTGAAAAAAGATTGAGTCATAGGCCACATACATAGGCCACATACATAGACCACATACATAGGTCACATACATAGGTCACATACATAGGTCACATACATAGGCCACATACATAGGTCAGTCGTCAACCTCTTTTTAATCAGAATAGACCTGTCGGAGCTCTGTAAAGTGGGGCGCAACGTAGGTTAAGATTAAATAGTTTTTTCTATTTTGTACCTTTATTGATCGCCACCCATTCTCTCTTCCTACAGTCTATTTCATACGGTCAATAAAATAAAATGGAATAAAAATAAAAAACCAAAATAAAATGAGTATTGTTTTTGTTATTTTTAAGCATCTTAAATTATGTTGAATGACCTCAGGCTCTTTCAAATTTTATAACGAATCTGGTTGTCAATTTTGAAAATGGCTTAACTCCACTCTTGGTAAGGAATATAAGTCTTATTTTTTTCTTTTTCCATTTGAGGCTATCAATTATAATTAATTTTCAATTCTAATTAATTGCAAATACTTTTAATTTAAATCATAAAGGAATGAGTTGTAAAACACCATTTCTTATGAGAATTTAATAAATAATAAATATTTTCAAAAAAATTTTTGTTGGATTCATCTTCAATAACTAGGTATCTTATGACTTTTTTAATACAATTATGTTATTAAGTAATTACTGATTATAATATTACTTGTTAGAGAAATTAAATTATAATTACTTAGGCTCAGTTGGTTCTTGTCCATCAAGTTGAAGCGATTACATTTACAATTATTTGTAATTGTAATCTTATAACTTTCAAATAACAGTAATTGGTTAAGAATTGTAATTGTAATTGATATTACAGTTTACTCAAGACTGCCGTATGTTAAATTTGTAAAATAAATTATATTCCATATTTAATAAACTGTATATATGTATTAAACTGTAATTTTTATTTTTAGTGAACCTATTTGGGGAATTGAAGCTCGCTGCGCTGCTGTAGCCAACCATTATTTCACATGCGCTATTAACAGAGTTGGGACTGAAATTTATCCTAGCCCGTTTACGTCTGGTAATGGTCTCCCTGCTCACAATGATTTAGGACACTTCTATGGATCAACTTATATTGCTGCTCCTGATGGATCGAGAACTCCTGTAAGATCAATTGGCTTAGCTCATTAATAACTAGCATCTCCCCTTAGAGGCTCTGCCTTCTCTCATAAATTAGTGTCTTTCAGAAAAGTGGATAGAGTATCCTTAATTGGGAAAAAATCTATCAAAATCAGTCGAGTGTAATTCTGACCAAATCACCTCCTTGCACAACCGTTGGTATAGTAACTATACTTCCTTACCAAGTAGTACAGTACTTACTTGACCCTTCATGGGTTTTAGCGGTAAAGATATATTTATTTATTGCTAGAGGAAAAACAAATTTGTAGGACTTGAATTTTTTTTCTCGTTTGTATCAAATTAATTTTATTGCTATTAGTTTTTTCTCTACACCATAAAGTCATGACTCTTCTGCCATAGTACTTCTGACAGCCTAATAAGTCTTGCCGAATTTCAACCAATTACCCTAATTGATGCCAAGTAAGCTAATCGATAAAGTCATTGAATTGAATCTGCATCCACAGTTATGAAGAATTAATTATTATTTTCCAGATTTATTACTTTTTATCTTTATATGGATTTAGTGAATGACACAATTTCTTCCTTATTAAACTATAATAGTTTATTTCATATCATACAACAACGTTTCGGGAGATTTCCCCCATCTTCAGGCTGCTAAAAAACAAATTCAACAAAACCATAAACATGTGCTTATAACAACATTAATATATCATTTACACTCAAAGAACTATTTATAAATTATTTACTTGATAACAAAAACCTATTTATGATATATAATTTTCTCCTATTTGTCTTATTTGCTAATATATTATAATATTAATGTCATTATTGAGTAAAAACTTTCTATTAGTCATACATTGTAGGAGAATAATTACCTTTCTGAAGGTTATCTTCCAATGTGATAACAACCATATAGACTATAAAATAATTTCCTCCTACCTCCTTTATCACAAAGATGAACATTAAAAGTTAAAATTAACAATTTTTCAAAAACCATACTTTTTATCGTTACTGCTCCATTCCTATTGGTCATAGTACATTCTTATACTGGATCTGTATGTTTGCCACAAACCTAAGACTCGTACAAACGCTTGGTTAACAAAGGAAGTAACTTACCATGTTTTGAATTTTTTCTTCTTTTTCATTCAATTTACTCAATTTTCATTATAAAAAGGAACAAAATAAGGATAGGCTAAACAATAAGAAACGTAAATATCAGCAAAGCAGATTGTAGATAACAAATATTCATATCAATAGTACTACATAACCTATAAATTCAACTATTGTTCTAGAATTTTTATTAAAAACTTTTTAATCTAATTACCTCGACATATAATGTCTTCATGAAAATATATTTTTGCTGTGTTAAATAAAAAATTAACTGTTAAAGTTAATTAACAAGATTTTAAACAATCAGTAGAATATTACATTAAAATATACACTGCACGCAGATTCCAAATATTACAGCACTTACTAGACAAACGGTCTAAACTTCCAACTCATTACAAAAGACTGATCTACATGACAATAATAAGGCCCATCTGGACTTACGGAGTTGAGCTTTGGGGCTCCACTAAACCT